>NC_138770.1:573732811-573925311 GCF_965119305.1 Pelophylax lessonae | reverse complement strand
AAAACAAATTGGCCAAAAATGTTAAAAAATTTTGATTTTTACATTTTTTTTGGGGGGAATTTCATATAAAAAAATGTGAAAAATATTGCTATTTTTGCAAAATTGTCGCTCTTTTTTTGTTTATAGCGCGTGATCAAAAAATCGCACAGGTGATCAAATACCACCAAAAGAAAGCTCTGTTTGTGGGAAAAAAAGGACGTCAAATTAGTTTAGGTACAGCGTCGCATGACCGCGCAATTGTCCGTTAAAGTCACGCAGTGCCGAATCGCAAAATACCCCCTGGTCTTTTAGCAGGAAAATCCTCCGGGGCTTAAGTGGTTAAAGACAACCTGAACTCTGAAAGCTATGCCCATAAAAGACAAGCAGAAGGTAAAGGACTAGTCACTGGTATTGGCTGTCTACCAAGTCCTCTTAGCAGAGGCAGGGCTTTGCTTGCTTATATTAGAGCCAACCCCTAGATGAGTGTTAAAGGCTAAGTTCACTTTTTTCATCTAAATTCCAGCTTATTTGTGTACCAATATACTATTAATATACCTCTTTTGCAGAAAAGAAAAAGCTTATAATATGTCCTAGGACAGGCTTTACCTCAACTCCTCAACAACTCCTCCATTACTTCCTGGATACCGTTGCTTAGGTTGGGAAAACCATTAAGACACAGGAAGGAGTTCAGCAGCTGACCTCATTAACACTACACCTTCCCTCCCCCTTCAGGAGATTGCTCCAACCAGCCTCTGTACTCACATACAATCAATGTCAATGAACACCATCCTTACTGAATACACAGTCATCAATTGTTCTGAACCTTTTTCTTACATAGATCATTCATTTGGCAGAGTGTGCAGGAGCTGAGTGGTCACATAAAAGCATATGTGGAGCAGAGCTGTAGTATTAAAACAGGAGAAGTATGTCCAGGAAGTCTGTAAAGCTCACCATAAACTATACAATCTCAACTATGTAGTGCAAAGGCCTGCCTGATTGGATACAGAGTGAGTGGATAGATAGGCATGTCCTCCCAATATATAGTTTTGTTAAATCTAGAGGAGATTGTATAATTAGATTGTATAGTATATGGCCACCTTTATCCACATGCGGACCCCCACCCGGGCGCTGGCAAAGCGTGATACCCATACGTCGCTGCATGCTTCCAGGTTTAGGGGGTGTGCATTCAATAATTCATAGCTGTCAACACAGGGCTCTGTACAGAGGGAACATCTCTCTGTTTCTTATCTCTGCAAGGCAGGGATAAAAAACAAAGACATCCTGTAGTAAAAATTACACATTGGTAGGCACACATTTAGCCCTGGTTCAGACAGAAGTAATGCAGGAAACGCACAAGATTCGCTGCGTTTCTCTTCATCGCATCACACTGCATAGCAATCGCACAGCGTCTATGCAATCCGCTGCAGGGGTCAATGTTAGATTAAGCCCCCCCCCCCGAAACAGGTTGCAAAATGCAGTGCGATTGCCAGAATCGAATCGCATGAGTGTGCACACCGATGTTACGTGATTCAGGTGCAGGGAAAAAAAGTATGGCTCAAATCACAGAGAACTGACATCGCATATGATGTGCACAGGAATGCGGTGCAATTCCTGTGCGAATCACATGTGGTGTTCCGCACGCAGTAGTGTGAACCCAGACTTAACCCCTTGACCTCCCTAGATGTTAACCACTTCCCAACCAGTGTCATTAGTAGAGTGACAATGTATAGTACTAGCATTGATCACTGTATTACTGTCACTGGTGATGTTAATGGCAGTTAGTTAGTTCCCCCCAGCATCAGTTCATTTTAGATTGTATGCCACACTATTGCAGTTCCATTGTAAGTAGCTGATCACCGCCATTAGTAGTATAAAACAATAAATAAAAATTCCAGTATATATACCATAGTTTGTAGACACTATAACTTTCACACAAACCAATCAATATACACTTATTGGGATTTTTGTATCAAAGACATGTAGCAGAATACATTTTGGACGAATTTTATGAAGAAATTTGATTTTTATTTTTTTTTTTTACTGGATTTTGTAGCAGAAAGTAAAAAATACTGGGTTTTTGAAAAAACATTTTCGGTCTTCTTTTCATTTATATCGCAAATAATAAAAAAAAACTGTGGTGATAAAATACCACCAAAAGAAAGCTCTATTTGTGTAAAAAATTACATAAATTTAGTTTTTGGTACCGTGTTGGATGACCGCACAATTACCTGCTAAAGTTTAGTTTAGCAGCGCTAAATAGCAAAAAAAAGGCCTCGTCATGAACGGTGTAAAACCTTTCGGAGCTCAAGTGGTTAAACATCTAAAATCAACTAGTTTTGCTTTCAGTGCCATTAATTATTAAATATTAATGGCACTCAAAATGCAGAACCAAACACACCGTTTGCTGCACGCAAAAACAAGTGGCAACTGCAGCAAAACGCGCAGTAATAAACATGCAAACCGCAATATGCCAAAATGTCCCATGAGCTGTTTTGCCACATGCAGTGAAGCCCACTGAAATCAATAGGCTGCCGTATGTGTTTTGTGGGAAAAACAGGCCAAAAAAACGTGCGTTTTCACTATGCTAGGTGTGAATGAAGCCTGAAAGTTAAATTGGTGTGTTTACACAAGAACAATAAGGGCTCCATTCCCATCTGCACACTTCCGAATGCATGGCAAACTGCACAGGAAAATGAGCTCTGATGAAGGGGGAACACCCCGAAACGCGTTAGAGTTTTTTTTGAGGTCTACATCCTTCCACGGCCTGTGGCAGCTGAGGATGCCCAGTGGAGACCCCTGGTGGTCCCTCATTGCTTATTGCCCGTGTTTCATAATCGTTTTGTGATTATAATGTGTATATACATGTCTATTGCAATAAATTGTTTTAAAGATAATGCGCTAGGCTGGTGCGCCCTCTGTACATTTCTCTTTTCCAGTATCTGTTTTGGGTTACCACGACCCGTTGAGAGTAGCAGCACAGCCTGAATTTACTACAATTCGACCTGAACCGCATTTTTAGGATACCAGCCACAAGGCCACCCCTCAAACGCAGGAGTCATTTGCTTTCTGTACAATTTCTAATAGATTTACCAAAACTATGGAATAGGAGGACCCACCTGAACAATCGATTCAACTTGTATCAAGGCAGGTAGGGCCTTGGACTACATAGCTGATGGCAGGTCTAAAGGGGATTGTACAGTGTATATATTATTAAGGTGCTATTTTAATGAGGGAGGTGTGGTCCAACCAGGTAAGCATACCCTATTCTGTGATGCGTAAGGCAGTGAATGATGGTATATGAAGCTTCCTGGATGGTCACATGATCTACATACAGGAAGTGACAGGAGCAGAATGCATTTTGTTTTTAATTTTCAAAAAGAAAGGGGAAATTTAACGCTGCCGTAGACAAGGTAAGTGAGAGATAAGAACATTGAGATAGCTGGGGCAGAAAGGACATTAGAAAAGGCTTCTATTTATTATGAAAAGTAAAATTCTTCCTGAAAAGGTGAACTTAGCCTTTATTCTATTAACTGGTGGCAGAATATTCAAGAAGTAGCAGGGGAAGTGCAGATACTTAGAATGCATAAATCAGAAGCAGGGAGATCCTTGCACTGCAGGTCCAGAAATACAGAGCAAGCAGTACAGTAGTGACATCACCAAATGTCACTCCAAATCTTGTGAGACCAGCAGTCACTCACAGGCAGATACACAGCTATAAAGCTGTAGGCATGTACATGTTCCATTTAACACAGCAAATAATCACTTTTTGAGTTAAGGTCAACTTCAAAGTTTAGTATACCTATACAAAGCTTGAAATTTGACCTACACGCTCTCATTTAGGAATGATTCTTCCTAGTTACCAGTCTATGCCATGTTCTGTTTGCACCAGACATTATTCTTTGTCATCGTGCATAATTTCTTGTGCCATTTTAGTGTTATTTCTGACATGGCCCCAGTACTTTGTGAACAATATTTAAGAGGGAGGCCAGTAACTAGCCTTCATTAATGGACCCCTGTTTGGTAGCATTGGTTGCACATGATCACATGGTAGCATTGGTCCCATGATCAAAGTGGTTAAATAGACTGTACTTACAATAGTTAGAAAAGGGACTGGTAAAGGCATTTTGGGACCATATCTTAAGGGAATCCATGCCACAAGCACTATCATTCTGACTCCCTACACAACAAATTTTAGCATTTTGTAGAGAAACACATACGCAAATAGCATAGAAACTCATAGTGATATAACTATAGAGATGTACATGACTTTTCCAGCCCTATGAGTGACTCCAAGATGTTCCCAGAAGTTGGGAAGATGAGATGCTGGCTTTAACATAGAATGTAATAAAAAAGCATATCAATTCTGCTTTATGTTCATCAGGAGACAAGTTCTCACCTTTTTCACAAGGTATGTATCTGAAATCCATAGGTTCACTGACTTCTTGGTCAGATGGTCTTTTCAACTGCATTTTCACTGTTGTAACTTCAGTGATAGGAAAGGGGAATTGAGGAGTCTTGAAAACGATTGCTACTTGACGGTGCACATCAGCTTGTCCAAAGATCCCTTTGTTTTCCCAGTTGTCAGTAAAAAAACGGACCTCTATGTCATCTATATAAAACAAATATAAATATATTGAGTCCCACAAGTGCCTTGAAGAAGCATAATTAGTCAAGTGAAATGATTGTAGGACATCTTTTTGTATAGCTCTGTTATCATGTTTTAGTCCACAATACAGCCGTGTGTTCCATGGTTTCAGCTGGAAGAACCATGCCATCTATATTACATTGTTTATGATCAATAACTAAAAAATTCAATAAAAAGATCACCAGTTCACAGAAAGCCAAGAGCCAGTGGCCATCTTCAAGGGGAGGGGTGCTGCTTTCTGCTGTTTAGCTGTCACCCAATATCGAAAAAAAAAAAAAATGTAATAGAGAAGTTATAATGAAAGCTAGCTATACAGAATAAGAGCTGGAAACTGGTGTAATGGGTAGTTCAGACCTAAACACTTAATTTAGGTAAGTTTAAGTACCCTAGATGTAAACCCTAACTGAATGGCATTTAGTTAACTAAAGCATATCATACAAAACTGCCATTTTCTTTAGAAAAATACTTTTTCTTTATCCTTAGTTACAATTACGCACTGGGGATCTATGGCATCCTCCATACAGCCACTTCCTGTCTACATGCAACCAGTGATGGCTGTATGACATTTCTTAGGGCTGGTTTCCTAATGGCGACAACAGTGGATCATGCCTGCAAAATGTGTTCTTAAGCAACTACTTGTAGTCTCTTTTAAAAGCCAGGGTGACAACAGAGCACTGCAATTGGGAAGCAGGGACAAAGTAAGGTCACCCTCTAGGAGGGAGTGCTTGAACCAAGATCCTAATGTCAGGATCGCTGTTAATAAAAGTTGTACATTTGAAGAAATTTAAAAGTGACATGTATGGGATATTCCCAAAAAGTAAAATGGAGCCACTAAAATATGGCTCATTGATGTATATTTAAAATCTCAAGTTTTTTCACATAATACATTCTATGCATTAGGGTGAAAAACCTTCTTTGCTGCAGCTGCCCCTAGACCCCCTCCCCCACCCCATCTTTTTTTTACCTGAGCCTGGTCTAATCCAGCGATGAGCACGAGCCCAGTGGCTCCAGCCGCTAGCCGCTGTCTCTCTCCTCATTGAACGGATTGAGAGCAGCAGGAGCCATTGGCTCCCGCTGCTGTCAATCAAATCCATTGATACGAGAGTGAGTCCCGCTGTCTGTGTCAATGGAAGCAGTAGCGGGACTCAGGATTGCGCCTGCACGGGTTCCCTAATGGAAAGCGGCTTTCTGTGGGGGCACCTGATGAAGAGGAGTCAGGCGCGCCAGAGGGGCACCCCAGAAGAGAAGGAATGGTGCTGCTTTGTGCAAAACCCTTGCATAGAGCAGGTAAGTATAAAATGTTTGTTATTTTTGTTAGAAAAAAAAAAAAACCCTTTACAACCCCTTTAATAAAGAGTACATAAACCCTATCATAAGCTTTTTTTATTTGCTTGCTTTTAGTTTGTTAAATATACCATTGAAAGTGTTGTGTTATGCTGGTTGATCCTGACAGAAATCCAGTGCTACCCTGTTAACTCAGCAGTGTTATCTCAAGAATTTTTATAATCCTGCCTTGGTTTCCAATGTAAACTACAAAATATCCCTTCCCCTATGTTATGGAGATGAGGTTAGGGGGAATTGTTCTGTGGTCCTAGTACAATTCCTATCCTCGGGTGACAATGCTGCTCTTACACAGATACAGTACAGTGAGTAAGCATTACTACCATAGGCCAGAAATATCTTACTAGCAGGATCACCAGTTAAAAAATAAAGGAAACAAAGCCTGAAAAATGCAAACTAATAGAGCTGCCACAACTCAGGACTTATAAACTGCAACAAATATTTTTATTCTTGAGTTTAGATTTTTGACTGATTACTCTTCCACAGTAAAGGCTTTATAATGTACCAGGCCCCAGTTGTGTAGCGTGGGTTGTTAGCACCGGGGCAAGGCAATCTTGCAATTACATCTGTACACCGCCACGAGGCACCCTTTCCCGAGAAGCTCTACCACTCTCCCCCATTTAGCCCTCTTCTTCTTTATCATCGGATGGGGTTTGTGGCTGATTTTAGTGCCGCACATAAATCGGAGGAGGTAAGAGCTCCTTTTTGTGGGGCACATATCCTCCCATCTTGAGTGGTAAGAGGGATCCTCCATCATTCTATACACTTCTACAGCTACTTTCTTTTTTTTACTTTTGAAATTTTGCGCCCTTAGGAATTTTGCTTCCACACTATGCCACTGCTAGGGCAATAGACAAAAGCTCTACTACCCCAACATTAAGAAATTCAATTTTATAGTGAAAAGGTTTTAAAGGTCAATTAAATATAATAAAAAAGCCAAATTAGGGGGGTGGGGTCTTTTTTAGACATACTGTAGCATTTGTTTACTATAAACACCTAACACAATGAATATATTGCCTCGAATAGAAGTAAAATTGGTACCTTTCTGAACTTTGTCACATAGCAAGAATATCTCGTCACCTCCAGCTGCACTCCCACAATTTTTATTCACACGACAGATCCGTAGCTCGGCAGTGTTGGGAGCTCCTAAAATGATAAAATAGTCAAACTATGAAGAAACACTACGATTTTACTTATCTTTATCACCACACAAAATAGAGGTGAATAACACACACGCACGCACTCACGCACACACACACCAGAGATTTTGGTGCTCAGATGCAGTGTAGTTCTGCTTTAATTCTTTTTAATAGACCTAATGTATATCATTATTGTAAATAAATATATTCAATAGAATATATTCCTCGCGCCTAGGAGTGCCTGATCAATTAAGTGGAATAAGTATAATAAATAGAATAAATAAATGGATGAGCAGCTGCTATAAGCTGCAAAGTGAACATGTAAAAAAACCCCACAGTAGATGAGATATTATAGCGCTTGCTAATGTATGGGGGGGACTAAAGAGAAAGTGTGTACAGTGTAAATAGGCTATAAAATCTCTTTAAAACATTAAAATGGGCTGTACCCCTAAAACATATACATAATGATAAACATTTAAATTTAAATAAATAATGTGACCAAAATCAAGTCCAACAATTCACAGTGTATATAAAGTGCTGAGTGACATAAAAAATAGTTCTTTGGTGACTCAGTGGCTGGTATTCCATAAAAGTGCCAAAAATATAATATAAGGAAAAGTGCTGGTGCTTTGTGCTGTGTCCTCCAATGGATAAAGGTATCCAATCATGCAGATAATAGGGGCAAGATGTGAACTCACCAGATGTGATGGGTCTCAACTACCTTACGGCAAGGAGACCATTAGAGCTTGATTGACCCTCCAGGTCAGAATAATGGCATTTGCTGGGCTCCTATCCCTCTCGGCCAGAAATCCCCCAGATGTGGAAAACGGGGCTCCTCACGGTTACTCCCGGTGTGGATTTTAGGGAACAAAAGAGGATAGGCTCCGGATGGTATAGTACCATTAAACAAATTTATTTGATAAAAATGTAGACAAAGCCGGTTAAAAATACAAAAACGCTGTGCAAGACCCTATCGTTCCACGCCGTCATACCCGGAAGTCAGCCTGGAACGCAAGCCGCTCTCCACGCTACTGACATCCACGATAGGGTCTTGCACAGCGTTTTTGTATTTTTAACCGGCTTTGTCTACATTTTTATCAAATAAATTTGTTTAATGGTACTACACCATCCGGAGCCTACCCTCTTTTGTTCCCTAAAATCCACACCGGGAGTAACCGTGAGGAGCCCCGTTTTCCACATCTGGGGGATTTCTGGCCGAGAGGGATAGGAGCCCAGCAGATGCCATTATTCTGACCTGGAGGGTCAATCAAGCTCTAATGGTCTCCTTGCCGTAAGGTAGTTGAGACCCATCACATTTGGTGAGTTCACATCTTGCCCCTATTATCTGAATGATTGGATACCTTTATCCATTGGAGGACACAGCACCAAGCACCAGCACTTTTCCTTATATTATATTTTTGGCACTTTTATGGAATACCAGCCACTGAGTCACCAATGAACTATTTTTTATGTCACTCAGCACTTTATATACACTGTGAATTGTTGGACTTGATTTTGGTCACATTATTTATTTAAATTTAAATGTTTATCATTATGTATATGTTTTAGGGGTACAGCCCATTTTAATGTTTTAAAGAGATTTTATAGCCTATTTACACTGTACACACTTTCTCTTTAGTCCCCCCCATACATTAGCAAGCGCTATAATATCTCATCTACTGTGGGGTTTTTCTAATGTATATCAATACATACATTATTCTCCAACCCCTGCGCTACCAGGTTGGCATTACCAGGGCTGTGCTTGGGACGCCCCACACAGTTGTCGGCCTGCGTCCCAGCAACAGGGGACAGTGTGAGGCAGCTTGAACACTCATGGTTGGGCCACATAGTGCCACTGGTTGCTAGAACGCAGATGGCTTGGCTGTTTGCACCATAACAGCCAGTGATACTGTACATTCAAGGGGCTGAACATGTACTGAGTATGGATTGTCTGGTATGGACCCTCCAACCCCAGGGATGTCCACCAGGCTGCAGAAAGGACTGCTACTAGTTTGTAAGCAGTGGTCCAATGCACCCTTCTTTAAATCACAATTAGAGCTGTGCAATTAGCAGAGAGCATTACATTTTCTGATTGCCCAGCTCTAGTTGTGATTCAGCTGGGGGTGTGTTGGACCTAAACACAGTGGCTGACATAGAAAGCACAGGTCCTCTTTGGTGCCTTGCCTGAAGTTTCTTTACTGTTGTGGCAGGTGAACATATTATCACAGTCATATGACATTTAACAACATATGTTTCCCTGCATTCTCTGTTTTTCTATGGCATATAACAGAACAACTTCAGTTGGGCTTTAATAAAAAGGCTGCACAGAGTAAGCTGGTAGAATAATGTAATTAAGCATCCCCTCTAAAAGAAAAATCAGTAAAGAGCAGGCTTAAAGGAAAGGCCATAAAGGCAAAACATGGGGGATGGAGATACTTTGCCTCCTTCAGGACCTCATCAATCTTTAAGGTATTTATTTTATTAATAACATGAACATCAGGTAATTAACATCCAATCATAGAATACTTTAATTTATTTTCTTCTATAGGTGAATTAAAAGATGTATTAATGGAGGCCAGCACAATGAATGTAGCGGGGCCTCTGGGAGACATAACTGGATCCCACACCTGGTTATAAGGACTTATGTAACTTACGGTTATCATAAATTGGGTTGGAGACAACAGGTGCCAGAGCTCTGGTATATTTCCCTTGTTCATCAGCAAGAAAGACTTGGAAGCAGAGTCGTACAACATTGAGGTCATAGTCTTCAATTGTAAGCAGCTGTTCTTCTCGTACTGCAGGGAAACAGAGGTTAAGAGCATGTATAATAGATCCAATACAAAAATATAATGTCATTTTTTTCCAATTCAGCGGAAAGACAAAGAGGGGAGCCACTGTACATATTCTGCAAGGACTCACATACTGAGGTTCTAGGCCAGTTCCTAAAGACTGGTTCTGTTTTGCAGTGGCCCCTAAGATATGAAACTAGCTGCTTAATAGAGTGCATCATGTGCTAGACCCCCCCTGCCCACAGAACCTCTGTCATTTGCCTCCACTATTCCCTCTCCAGAGCTGGCTGCTCCTCCTTCCCAGTACTTTTCACTCTTCATCACCCAGAGGGTTAACTTGAAGATTTACACATCATTCCTCAAAAAGTATTCACTGTACAATTCACTCTCTCTCTTCCCAGAAATCAGACCAGATGATGTTACTAAACCAGGACATTTTTTTTTTTTTTTTACTGAAGTAAAGCCCTTGTATATGCAGTTCTTTTGTTGTTTCCATAAGAACATAACATGGCGCAATATCCCCAAACACAAAATTTTTTATTCTCCTTTTCCTAAATGCTGTGACTGTGGCATGCATACCTTTTTTATATTCTTGTTCCCAACAAATGGATAATAGAAATGTAATCCTTTGATCTGTATCAGGGTACGGCTATCAGGTTGCCCCATTCTTTGCAAAACGGCTATATCTCCACGTGTATGGTCACACTTCTAACAGCAGACCACGAGGCCTTGACTCCTCCTTTAAACATCTCTTCTCAACAGGAAGGGGCACAAGCAGGTAAGGCCCAGCACACATTAACCCTTAAGTCACCAAACATTACCTCTTTGGTAAAAAATATTTTGAACATTTAGGCACCTGCCTACAGGGGCACCCATGGCTTGAGTTTTGGATAATTCAGCAACAATCTGCCTTAATTTATGCCATTAATGGCAGCCTTAAAGCTCCTTCCTATCTAGTGGTAATTAATCCAAATAGCTATTTTCAATTAGCATTTCTGGTAATAACTGAACCCAGGACCCAAGCCAACAACCCTGGTTTGCTCAGTGCTTTTACTTTAACTGTGTCTAGATCACAATGTGAAATCCCAAAATCCAGTTTAGGTCTTTGATAACATTGGAAGGCCTGTCTAATGCAGTTTTTCATGTGTTTCTGAATATAACATAATTGATACAATTGCCCTCTTAGTAATAAAGAATCTTCAAAATAAAATGAATGCTTGCCATGAGGTCCCCCGGTTATAATGAAATAGCTCTACCTTCATGGTCTCAGATACCTTCAGGTCTGATAACTTGGCATTTTACATATGCACCCATACACACACACGAATGTAGGCAGGCGCAAACCTAAATATGCTTTGTATAAATACTATATCATCAATGGCCTGTCCCTTAAGCCAACTGGGCATACTGGTCCTTTATATACCCACAAGTATACAACAAAGCAGATGGAAAATGTACAGAAGGGAAAACAATACTGAGTCATTCATGACAATAACAGGACTTACTGAAGTCTCTGTGAATAGCACTAGGTGGCAATTCTCATAGGTAGAACTAAGAAAAGCACCTTTTCCATTGAGGTTTTATAATCTATGATTGTACTCCCACATGGTATCAGGTTTGGAGTTATTTGTGCTGTACCGATATTGGCTACGACTAAAGGTTGATAGAAAATGGGTACTAAAGATTTAAAATATTATAATGCTCCTAGTCAGGAGCTGCAATATCAGTTTCAGGTTGGGTTCTGTGCTGCAGTTTTTTAGTTCAGTGTGAGCTAATATATTCCATTCTTTCTTGGTGCAGACAAAGCGCTCCCACATTCCACTTCCTAATTAAAGGCTGGATCAGTACTGTCATTGGATAATGCAAATTGATGCATACATAAATAAAGGTAAAATCTGAGCAAGCAAAGTTGATTGTTATCTAACTCTTTTACTGTTATAGCCAGTTTTTAAATGTTGCTCACACATACTAAAAACCATGTACACTTTAGTATACTTAGCATGGAGTACATAAACCAATGGTGGTACGTAAATGAAATACAATGGTGGTAGTTGCAATTGGTATGGCAAACAATATTTGAGCCATTGTTAAATACATTTAAAATACACTCAAATTATTTTCAGTGTCACCTAAACAATTTCAAATACATACCCAGAAGCTGGGACTAAAAGGATAAAAAATTCCTGGCTGTTCTAGTGATTTGGAGTTTGCTTACATGCCAAAGCTGCCTTCATATTTATGGCAGCGGCAATGAAAGGCCTTAAAGCAAAACAGCAGGGGAGGTTTAGGCCGAACTACAGCCACAAAAACCTTTATTTTAAGAGTAACTGAACTCTAAAAGCTGTGTCCAAAAAAGGCAGGCAAAGGGCAAGTTACCAGTGTTGGCTGTGGTCTACCTGAAGCTGACCTTTCCTTATTACATGCCTTGTTCTCTCGCTCTGTAGGGTGGGAGTTTTGGCAGAAGCAGGACTTTGCTTCCTCATGCTAAAGTCTCCAGCAGGGAGGACAATGAGCAGTACAGCAGTGGCATCACCAAATCTCACTTAAAAGCTTGTGCGACTAACATTATGAGGTAGCTTGGCCTTAGATTTCACACTGCAGATATAGAGCTATGAAGCTGTAGGTAAAGGATTGCCTAGGCACCCTCATGTACCAGGAAGTGTATGCCAATTTTAAGAGGAGTTCCAGACAAAAATAATTTATTTTAGGATGCTGCTTACTGTAGGTACAATTAACATTTCTAAATGTTCCCTACAACATAGCAAATTCCCTAGGCTACCTGTTTGATTGCTTATGGCTCTGTTTAAAGTAGAGGTAAAAGCGTATCCTTGTGTCCCTGAACATGGAGTGTAGGCTTGTCCTAATACCAAATCCAGGGGTTAGTAAATGTAGAAAGAAAAGGATCCCAGCTACTCCCAACCAGTCCAGGTGAATACGATAACGAGCACCCTCAGCCTACATGTCTCACCAGGGCTTAGTCATGATGAGGAAAAGGGAAGCAGCCATTTTATTTATCAAATATTTACTTATGATTATCAAACATGGATTTATGATTAAGCAGATATATTGGATGTATATTTTGTGATAAATCATATTGTATAACAGCTGTTGTCTTCAAAAGCCATTTATGCCTCCTGTTGTTAGATTGTTATCTCGACCTTTGAAGACCTGTCCAGTTGTTTACTGCCCTACTGGAAGTAACAAGCCTTTGTGAACAACAATTCCGCATTTCAATCAAGATGGAACTTCAAAGAAACTTTAGATAGATAGGTGCCACCCACTTCAGAATGTATAAATTGTAATACAAGTCCTTATGGAAGTTAGAGCAATGATTATTAAGCCAACAGAATTTAATGTGATTGACTTGCTCTCCAAACATGTCTTCCTATCTACATGTTTGTCTAAATAAATATAATTTTCAATCTGGCTTCAACAGTCAAAATGTTACTGAAACCCGTGAGTTTTGGGGTTACCCTTACAGTCATAGGGTTAAATTCTAAAGCTTTGGCTTGAAGAGCCACAAAGGATAACATTTTGATTTGTGTGCACCAATTGCCTTGCCTAAGTGCTGCTTATCAGGTTATTGTACTGAATGACACGCATACTGTATGTACAGATACATTTGTATTCTTCTTTTTAGTCTTCTTTATCAAATAATTTTGTCTTGCAGAATAGCATTCTGGAAAACAGCCGGCATCAAGGTGGGTAAACTAATACATAATATTTGAGATAAAACCTATGAAATCATTTTAATTTAAAGCACTTGTTACCCTAAACAAAAAAAAAAAAGGATCCTGTTCCCTTAAAGCATGTTATACAGCACAGTGCTTGTGCTGTGTAATTTGGCCTCCTGTATCCCCTGAAACACCTGGCTGATCCTGCCCTTGCTATGCCCTCCCCCTGTAAACTGACCATGATTTATCATGGCTGCTGAGCCCAGACACCATGGTCAGTGTATGTGTCTCTATCATTGGCTGTCTCTCCTCTCTGCTGTCCCCCATCTTCTTCTGCCCCCCCCCCCCTCCCTGCCTGTCAGCTCTGTCCACAATCCTCCCTTGCTGCTGCTCTCATATCTATAGTATAAGCATGCAATCCCCTCTGTTATATAACGCTATGTGTCCCTGTGCCCTTATAGCTGTCAGCCGGGCAGAGGAGAGAGCCGAGGAGTCACGTGAGCACCAGGAGACGCTCTGAGAAAAGGTATAATTAGCATCTTTTTTATACAGCACAGGGACACATAGCATTATATAATAGAGGGGATGGCATGCTTATACAATAGTGGTTTAACAACCATGTTAAAATTAAATCTAAGTGTTCCAAAAAGTCTCATAAAGTTGCTGATTAAAGTGCTGAATGTGCTCCAAAATATCCACAAAATGTGCTAAAGTGCTTCAAAGTAAAAAAAAGTGCTGAGGTGCTTAAAGACAGATCATGCGGTATGGGGTGCTACACTCCCCTCCTGTATCCCCACTCCCCAGAAATAATAGAGCCTCAGCTATTTCAGTCTGGGGGTCAGTAAGGCTTTTAGCTGGTGAGATGGAAGCTGGAATTCAATTTGTGGATACCACCACACCACCGCTGTACACCGGCTTGTTAAGGATCTTTGGGACTCAAATGAAATGAACAGGTACCATAGTGAAGCCCGTTTTGTAAAAGTTTAATGCGTAAATAAAATATTACTTACAAGAAGTACATGCGATTATAGCTTGTAGCTGGACATAGAGGTTCTTCCGGGAACGCCGTCTAGTGTGTGTTCCATGGAGGACAGGAAGTGATGTCAATGGTTCAGCGTAACCGGAAATACATCAATGCGTTTCGCCCCACCTTCCAGGGTGTCATGGATGTAAAAATGGTTCCCACAATCCAAAAATGAAATCACTTGCAGGACCCAAATCTGTTCCTGCTTCTGTAAGACCATGGGGTTTCTGAATGCAAAATAGAAAACCCAGCTATGGAGATTAGGCTGGCCAGACACTGATAGATTTTTTTATGCTTAGTCTGCAGAGTGAATAGAAAAATCTTCAGTGCTGGCTACTGTATTCTGACGGCTGGTACCAGCTGCATGCGTCTGATTGGATTAGGCCGCTGTTTGGCTCTCAACTTTCCACCCGTCTCCTTCGATTTTTTTAAAGGAATGTTGGGTGGAAAGGGTACCAACAGGGCCAATGACAAAGTGAATTACCTGGTTGAAAATTGCTCAATGTATAGTCAACTAAAGCGTGGTTTTCACTTTTCCCTTCCAGTGCTGTAATGGCTGCCAAGCTGGCTTCTCATTCAGCAAATGCTAAATGCCTAGCTATTAGCTTGACCCACTCAGTTCAAAACTTTAAGTCAATAACCTATAAGTAAGCAGATAAGCATATGCAGATAAGCTAACATATTTCTGCTAAGGAATGTTTATATTAATACAGCTCAGTTAACAGCTGAAATCTATGTTACTACCAGGGGGCTTTGTTTTCAAGCCTGCCATTACTTGAGTACATCATGCCACCCTAATATACAAAATCATAATGGCTGAGAGTTCTGGGAACACCTATCCCTTATTTTGTGATATTATGAGTCAGGAATTCTCAACTCTACACATTTGGACTAACACGAAATCTATGGGTGAACTTCTAATGTTGTCTAATTATGCATACCCTTGGTCATTCAGCAATTAGTCATGACTCTGCCCCTTCTCCAATTCAGTCTATATACAGCCAGTGCTGTATCTTGGCCTAGGCCAACAAGGCCCAGGCCTAGGGCAGCACTTTGTAGGGGGGGCAGCAAAAAATTTGGACTTGTGTTTGCTGCCACTGATTATTTCACTTGTTTGTATAAGGACTATGGACTTTCTATTTATTATACAAATAAGTGACATAATCCTAGGATTACAATCAGTGGCAGCAAACACAAGTCCAAATATCTTAGAAGAACTGATGGGGCTGCACTGATATGCTGCACTGATGGTCGCTAATATGCTGCGCTTATGGGAACTAATATGCTGCTCTGATGGCCACTAATGAGTTGTCAATGGTGGGTACTGATAAACTGCACCGATGGGCACTAATGAGGCTGCATTGATAAGGCAGCACTGATATGCTGCACTGATGGGTACCAGGCGGCACTGATAAGCTTCACTGATGGGGCTGCACTGATATGGTGCCCTGATGGGCACTAATAGGCTGCAGTGATGGCAACTGATAAGGCGGCACTGATAAGCTGTACTGATGGGCACTGATATGATGCACTGATAGGCTGTACTGATGGGCACTGATGGGCTCTGATAGACTGTGGTTGTGGTTGGTGGTTTACAGATGACAGGGCAGGTCATAAACAGGAAGGGGTGTGGCCTTTACAGGAAGGGGTGGGTCATATTTCAATTAGGGGGTGCACAAGTTTAGTCAGGCCTAGGGCAGCACAAAACCTAAATACACCACTGTATACAGCATTGCAGAAAGATATACATCTCAGAAAGGGATGTAGCATTGCTCAACTTGAATTAACTGGTAAGAATCTACAGCCCTGCCCTATGAAAGACCTGCTCATTATAGCAATGGAAAACTATGAAAACACTGAATTACTATAAATTGTGTTAATTTGTTAAGTGTTTGTACAGACTTATCAATTTCTTTTTTGATGTCTGTGTGTTGGGAGATTTCCCTTCACTTCCTGTCCTACAGATACAACAGAAAGTGAGAGAAAATCTTTTTGGAGTAATTAAAAATCACACTTAGTTGTCTCTAGAACAACTGTGTTCCTGTTTTGGTGACAACTCCAAATTTTGGATTTCCCACCACTGCCACATAATTGCCACCAGTAGGCATGAGCTTGGGTTAGATCCAGACCTCTGGGACAAATCACAGGTCCCAGAAGACTGTGGGACCACTCACAAAGCTCAGCGCAGTTCACGGATGGGCAGTAGGAAACCAGCTGTGAAGCCAGAAGGCTTCACTGACAGTTTCCCTAACTTAAGATGCTGGCGTCTGGTCCCAAAGGGTGGGTGTTCTTATATTAAAAGTTAGCACCTACAGTATTTGTAGCTGCTGACTATTAATTTTTTTTGGGGGGGGAGACTGGAGCTCCTCTTTAATACATCCATAGGGCCATATTAGGTTAATAAAGTCAAAAATAGTGTAGCGCTGTGAAAAAAATTGTCCAATATTCATATGTAAACGTCCCAAAACCCAGTGAAGATGATAGTCCCACAACTGTTGTGATAGGTAGGAGATACTGATGTAAACCCAGTGACACCTCTCACTCACAAATCCTGCTTACCAGATCTCGTGTGACCCCCGTTAGAGTGGTAAACAGACGCGTGTGTGTATCCCAGCTCACCAGTCACAGTGATAAGAGAAGGTCAACGTAAGTTAAAACCAGGAATTACTTCCACGCGGCATGATCAAATCCAGCAAAATCGTAACATTAAAAATAAAAGATTGTCAACATAGCGTTATACAGTATGAACTAGAAATGTATTAAAACAATTGTGGGTGCACTCACATTTTCAGCATAAATAAAAGCATTGATTGGCGAATCAAACACTAAAATCCCCGATATCCAGAAGTTAAAATGGCCGACTTGTGACCACCGGGATGTACGCACACCAAAAGGCATGCACGGTTGTGGGACTATCATCTTCACTGGATTTTGGGACTTTTACATATGATTATTGGACAATTTTTGTTGTGTTTTTGTATCATGTATCATGAACATGTTCAGCAGCTTTTTGAGTTTTATTCTGGTGCAGATTTGTTTTTGATTCATATTAGGTTAATGACGTTGACCTGATATGGCCATGTACCCATATTAGGTCAATGATGTTAAGAGCATCCCTGCCCCTTTGCAATACATCAGCTGTAGGGCAGGGAATCTGGCCCAGCAATTCAGACCAACTTGGGTTTGGACTGAACCCCAGCTCATCACTAGCCACCAGGATAATTAGAGGGGATGGAACTACCTAGCAGGGACATAGCGAGCAATAAAAAAATTGAGCAGTGTTCTAACCATTCCTTATGCTATTGACATTTTGGCTATACGTAAACTTTAATTTGTTGCCTACAGTTGCTTAGCATTGCAACTTGTTTCATAGTTTAAAAACAAGGGGGGTCTAATGAAAACCAGATGATCTACCAAGAGGCCAGCACATGAATGTGTTGAAGTATTACATGCATTCAGCATGTACCACTGTACACACATGGTTTCCCACATTTTTGTGAAAACTTTGCTATATAATTTATTGGTAGAAAAAACAAATACGTTTCTGCTGAAATCTTTCCAAAAAGATTCACAGGTGTCAGACATAGTGTATAAATCTTCCATATGACATTGTACTTTGTGAGAAACGTGATGGTACATAGCTTTGCTTTTATATTTCCGATCAATTTGCTTAAAAAGAGCATGATTCTATTTATATACATTCAACTCCTCTACTACAGCCACTTGAACCTTTGTAGCCTAATAACTTGAAGCCGTAAGTGTATTCGAACAGAATAGTTTCAGTTAGTTGTTTACCTCAGAGAAATTCAGTACCACTGCAGCAAAAGTAGATATTGTGTGGTTTGCAACAAAGGTAATCTTACCACAGTGTTATGTGTAGGCATTACGCTGTAGGTTGATGCGGCCCACTAAATGTTCCTCCTTCAGAACTGCTGGCCCCATCAGCTAATGTAGTATTCCAAATTTGAGTCTTTATGTAAGCCAATAAGGTTAAAGAGCTTATGTTACAATAATTTCCTGTGCACCCACATATGTATTGAGAACCATTGCTCATACTTGTGTGTGGCATGGTGGTAAGTGTGTTGGAGTTGGAGAAAAGGAAACATGGCTATATTAAAGCAATACATTTCCACTTCTGCATCGTGAAATAATGCATTATGCGGTAACATTACTGCATTGTGTTTTATTAATAATATTATAGAATATTTTAACAGTGTGCAAACTGCTGTAACCTTGAGCAGCCAATCAGAATATATATTTCACATAGTGGTGGAACAACTAGGGTCGCAAGAGGTAACTCTTGTGACTGGCTCCTTGTATTCTGTCACTGTGGGGGGGGGGGGCCCAAAGACGGCAGGAAGGAGGCCTAATGCACAACATGTGAAGGAGTCCCGCTGTGGGAACATAATAAAGGGTCCCGGGACCAGAGGAAAGTGACCCTAAGGGTTCTAATTATGCCTCTTTTTTCACAGTAGATACACATAAAGCCACTCCACACTGGGTACCCAAACACAGTATAGTCTTTGCAAGTAGAATCTCCCCAGTTTGAAGATCTCTAGCAAAAATCAGCAAGGACTGGTTCAAATAGGGCAGTCCTTCTAAACCAGGGGCCTGTTGAAACCTTTGGGTTCTGTCAGAGGTCGCTAGAAATTGTGAGGTCACTAAGAGATGATGATATTTAGGGGACCAGTTCAGATTGATCTCCCTCCTGGCAGTGCATGTATAGTTTGGACACCAATGTCACTTGGCAGAGCCAATGGTGCAGGACTAGTGGAGATTCTCCTCTTGTCTCTCCTCAGTAAATATTACTGACAGCAATAATCTTTTTAGCTGTCTGTCCCACTGATCACTAATGGAAAGGATATTTTCCCACGAACTACCAATGGAACAGGACATTATTTTTACTGACTACCAGGGTAAGGGCATTCTTTTTCCAACAGACCACTAACATAGGGGGGCCCTTCTCTACTGTCTACCAACTTATGGGGCCCTTCTTCCACTAAACATGAATGTAATGGATATTTTTCCAGTGTAACAGCAGCGGTCTCCATCTGGTTACCATTGTATGTGAGGCCCTTCTTCCACTGACCATTAAAGTCACACTGCTACTATTGGGTAAAACCAAAACTGGATAGATCACAGGGCAGCAGCCTTAAATGAAGAAAAACAATGAAAATAAAACAAAAATATATAAGAAGGGTAAACCCAACACTCCCAAGTGCACAGGAACAGAGGCAGAAAACTATGGTGGACAGATCTTTGTTAAAGTATCTAAGACATATAAGAAATTCGTGGCTGATTCTACCTATGTTCAAATCTATCATTCTAGGCTCTTGTCTTCTCAATGGGAGAGGAAAGTACATTTATATCCTGTAAAAAAAAAGTGTTTTGTACATAACTCACTGTCAACCACTGAAAGGAAAATCAAATAAATGAGATCATGAACATCTGAAAATAGATACCTTTGTAACACATTTGTAGTGAAACAGGAAGTTTCAAGTTTAAAAAGAAAGGCACAGAAGTATTTCAAGCCTGTAATTAATTGAAATTACTTGGCATTTCTACCGAAATTAACATTCCATTAATACTAGCAAATATAAACTGTGCAGGTGGTAGAAATTCAGCTTAAAACTGTATGGGACAACCCGTGCCCAGAGATCACGTGGTGAAAGAACCATACTGGAAATGGTGTATAAGTGAAATGGCCCAATAAACAGCCAATATTTCTCTTTACTGTATACTAAATTATTAATATAATTCCTCTAGTGAATCAACTACAATAATTAGAAAAATTGTTCATCAGAGCATTCAGTAGCACCATTGTGGATTTGTCAAAGATTTAGATTTCAAAATGCACTACAATGAGTACGATTTTTCTAAAACGAAAGCTACTTTCACAGTAGGGCATATTTCCACTAGCGGGTGGAGGGCAGTAATATCCTGTGATTAAGCAGCATTTTTACTGCCCCTCAACCGGCTGCAGTACACATGCTTTTGGCTTTGCTTCGCAGGTGCAACAGGGATTACACCCACTGTCATGGTTGGCGGGCACTACTGCCTGCAAAACATGACCCATTCAAGTGAATGAGGTTGCGCTGCAACTGCCCTGCAACAATGCACAATGCACATGCTTGCAGTGTGGTAGTCTGGCATTTAGGGGGGTTACACTATGCTGTGATGCAAACAACTTTCTACTGGTGTTTGACCAGCTTTACACCTTGTGTGGCAGCAGGAAGATTCCTAAACCTCTTTCCACAATGTGATATTAAACTGATAAAATCCAGCAGAGTAATGACCAAGACATTAAATTAGGGCTGTGCCACCAAAGCTGAAAAGAAGATGGGCTTTAAAAATCTCATGGTCAGCTTGTATGGAAAACTCCCAGCCATTTTAATAACCCAGTCTCACTTCTCATGTTATCTAGCATATAACAGCTGGAACACCCTCCTAGTTAGGTCGCTAAGATGTTAGGAAAATCTAGTTTTTGGCTCCTCTGTAGTCAGTGGAGCAGCTGTAGACTGCTTTTGGCTGTTCTAGATCTCACAGGCTGCAGGTTTGATTGCTGTCCCTTGCTTTTTAGAGACTTCTGGAACATAGGAGGTTGGGCAAAGCAAATGGGCAACTTGAATATTTATTGTGCTTCAGCCAATCCCTAGGGAGGCGGGCTCAGTAGGTGGCTGGAGATCACATAAATAGTCTGAGGCCTGGAGCAGCCAGGTTTTTAACTACTGGAGAAGTCGCCAGCCAGAAGTGCTCTGCACCTCTAGGCAGTCTGCTGGCGTTTGCTTCATGTTTACCAAGTTCTCAGCTATGGCAAAGCTGAGGGGCCTACTTCTAAACTCTTTCTTTGAAGCTACTTAAAGGAAATTTCACCTAAGGACCTGGCCTGGAGAGCTCACTGAATCTGACTACCCTGTGGCATTGTGAGCATTAACCTCTCCCTCGCTGAAGAGTGTCCGGTTTATACTGGAAGGGGGCATCTGGTGATTTGTAACATTGTGAGTACTGACCTGAGCCCAGAGTCCTAGCGACTGTTTGCTGTTTCCTTTGGGTGGATCAGCCAGAGGCAGTTCTTTTAGGGATAACTTCTAAAAAGTGACTCAGTTCTGCCATCTGCACTTACATAGAGACTGCGCAGGGGGGGGTTTAGCAAAGTAGGGGGTCCTTCTGCAAATATTCAGTATATCTGGAGTATCTCATATTAACTTACATCCCCATTCAAGTTGTTTCACAAAAAAATCCTAAAAGGATATCCCCTAGACTGATTACTGAGCCAGAGTGAGTGAACTGTTGCTGTGTGCCTGGCTGCCTCTGCACTAATCTAGGAAAGAAGCGGTTTAATTACAGCAGCTCCTAAAGGAGCAGCGCTATACAGTTATATCTCACTCACTGAAAATTGACAGTGTTGAGATGCACAACCCCAAAAAAGAAAGAGGCTAAAACAAGCCCAGTACATCATGGAAAGTGTTCACTTTTTTCTGCTTAATGTCTTTGGTGTAGTGGTTAATCATATATCAGTCATTCTTAGTACAGTTACAAATGTGCACTTTCACTTCCTTTTAGACATAAACAGTGGTTAAAAAACACCCATTACAAGGTCTTTTTTAGTGGAAATATATTTCCTTGCAAAAAAAAAAACAATTATTTTACTGAGAATCCAAATTGTGTATCTGCACTAAAAACCAATGTCATCACTGTGTTATCCACGGGGATGTGGACACTGCTCGTGAAGTCTGTCTAGATACAAGGTGTCAAACACTTAAGTTGATGCTTCTAAATCAGTCTTTCTTAACCAGGGTTACTCCAGAGGCTTATAGGGCAATTAGTTATCTATAAGAAAGGACAGACCACAAGTGTAATGGGATCCTTTTCTCACTGACTCTCCCAATGGCCACCAGTGTAATGAGGCCCTTCTCTCACTGACTCTCCCAATAACCACCAGTGATATGGGGTCCTTCTCTCACTGACTCTCCCAATAACCACCAGTGTAATGGGGTCCTTCTCTCACTGACTCTCCCAATAACCACCAGTGTAATGGGGTCCTTCTCTCACTGACTCTCCCAATAACCACCAGTGTAATGGGGTCCTTCGCTCTCACGGACTCTCCCAATGGCCACCAGTGTAATGAGGCCCTTTTCTCACGGACTCTCCCAATGGCCACCAGTGTAATAGGGTCCTTCTCTCATGGATTCTCCCAGTGACCACCAGTGTAATGAGGCCCTTCTCTCATGGACTCTCCCAATAACCACCAGTGTAACAAGGCCCTTCTCTCACAGACTCTCCCAATGAGTAATGAGGCACTTGTCTGACTGGCTCTCCCATTAGTTGGCACTGTAAGAAAAGTATTTGCCAAATACCCCACATTCCTGATTTCTGTATTTATTTTTATATCCCCTTTTTTTTTCTTCTATGTCTCAACTGCTTAAGCTGTGAACTATAGATACAGTATTTATTAGTAGGGGCTCCCTGATATCTTTAAAGGGTTCCTCTAAATAATAAAACAAAATAATAATATCGGCCTTGGATATCAAAATTCTAATTCACTGGACTCTGACTAATGAGAAACTCTCTGCAAGACTTCAAGGTATCATGTATAAATTATGTAGAGTGTGAGAGCCATGGATCTTGGCTTACCTCCCATGCAATTTTGATCAGCGACTATTAGAATTGTAACAACAGTCTCTACATTGGCTGAGGACCTCGACCAGCCCCAAATCCTCCTGGTCAGCTCCTTTTGTCCCCCTATTTTCGATCCTTTCTAAATGACTCTCTTTTTTTCCCTCTCTATTTTCTCTCACCATTTAGTTTACTAGTTGAAGCCTATTGAGTACACTGCATATGTGATCTATGTTGCATCATATGACCTGCAAGCACTATGCTCACTATTAACATGTCAACACTGTTTCACAGCTAACATGTCTCTCCATACAATGTTACTGACTATCTAATCCTCTTACACATATGCTGCATGAATAAGGAATGCTCATTCCTTTACCTCTGTACTTATTTTATGAAACTTAAAAAAATCATTTGATCTTGGAAGCAGAATAGTATAAAAGTGTACAAGCAGCACTCAGTCTAAAATGTCTGTATCATATTCAATAATAAATGTATAATGGTGCTTTAAACAGTGAAGTCCATTTGGATGATATACAGGGGCGTAACTACAGGGGTTGCAGGGGTTGCAATCGCTACCGGGCCCCATGCTCCAGGGGGCCCGGTAGCAAAACAGTGGGTGAACCTCTAGGATCTTAAAGGTCACACTTGCGACCGGGGCCTGGCATTTCACCACTGTGGGGAGGCCCCAAGATTGCAGGAAGGGGGCCCACTGCAGAACTTGTGAAAGGATCCTGATGTGGGACCATAATAAAAGGCCATGCAATTAGAGTAAAGAGCCCCAGGATTAGTGGGAAGAGCCCCGGGGCTTGAAGGGAAGGGCCCCGGCCAGGGGTCTGGGGGGCCCTTCATGGTTTCTTGCATCGGGGCCCTGAAGGTTCTAGTTACGCCTCTGATGATATATATGACCGGAGAGCCCATCACCAGCTTCAGTGTAGAAAGAAGCACTCGGCACCACAATAATCAAGCCAAGCAGCTTACCAGATAGCGTGGACCCTCAAATTATAGAGCTGTCGCAA
Organism: Pelophylax lessonae; assembly: GCF_965119305.1. Taxonomy (NCBI): domain Eukaryota; kingdom Metazoa; phylum Chordata; class Amphibia; order Anura; family Ranidae; genus Pelophylax; species Pelophylax lessonae. The sequence continues at coordinate 573,901,085 of NC_138770.1, read as the reverse complement.
AATGCTTTAATGAAGCTCCAGAGCTCCTAATCACTCCAATGAAGAGAGAGATGATAACTTTTATTCAGATCACCAAATGCTTCCTTTATCACGGAACTGGCATGAACATCTGCACATAAGCACCAGACTCAACCTGAAAACGAAGCCAATTGGGTGATATATGACAAATAATTATTCCTGGCTACTTTTTATAGAATTGCAATGCATTTCCTTTAGGGGAACCTGTGTACATAAAGCCAATGGAACCACATCAAAACACGGTATAATTTCTTATATGTAAATATAAGATATGTTGAGGCCAAATAATAAAATTTTAGTATCATCTGACCACCCTTAATGCACCTTGAAGATTCCACATGGCAAATGGTATTATGGTTAGATGAGACTGAGATTGAATTATTTGGCCACAACATCAAACAATATGTCTGACGGAAATCCAAAACGGCTCACCATCCAAAAAACATCATTCCTACAGTAAAGCATGTAGGTGGTAATATCCTGTTATGGGGGTGCCCTCCGCCATAAAGTGGTTAATGGGAAAAAGGTTTGTCTTCCAACATGACAATGACCCAAAGCACACAGCAAAAAATAACACACAGTGGTTGACGGAGAAAAAGGTGAATGTCCTTGCATGGCCTAGTCAGAGACCAGGCTTAAACCACATTGAAAATCTGTGGAATGACTTGAAGACTGCAGTCCACAAATGATTACCATCAAATGTAACTGAACTTGAGCAGTTCTGCAAAGAAGAGTGGGCAAATATTGCAAAGTCTTCATGTACAAAGTTAGTAGAGACATATCCAAACAGACTAAAGGCGTTAAATAAAGCAAAAGGTGTTTCAACAAAATATTGACATAACGGGGTGATCCTTTTCCAATTCAGTGATTCTGTTTTTGAGTTTTTTTCTGACATGTTGGTGTTATATCTTTCACTTGGATGTTATAAGTTGCACTAGTAAATACAGCTGGATAAAACAAAAACTATGTCTGTCTTCATTTCAAGTTGCATAGCAACGAAATGTGATTTTTTTTAACTACTTCCCGCAAACCGACGTAGCTCTACGTTGGCTGCAAGAAGTGGTTGTACAGGGAAGATGCCTGCAGCTAGAGGCATCATCCCGGTACCATTTTTTAGAGCTGGCGGTTGGCTTTCAGGTGGTAATGGCCGATACTCGGGAGACACTTGATCGTTACCCCAGCGAGCGGGAGGGGACGCCCCCTCTACCGCTGCCTTCCGCGGCCCTGCCCGGGTCTCCCTTCTCACCGGGAGACCTGAGCAACGAGTCGGCATTTCCCCCGGCTGGTTGGAGTCCCGATCAAAGCCGGATTTGGCTTCGATCGGGTTTCCGATGATGTAACCCCGAAGTGGCGTCCACGACGTCACGTCCGGCTTACTCCGCGGCTAAAGGTGCCAAATTTTTAAAGTGACAGTATTCAAAAATGCAGTTTTTGGCATTTTGAATACATTCAAGTGCAGTGGAGGGGTCTAGGATCTTTTAGACCCCTGATCCCTCCATAAAGAGTACCTGTCACTGCCTATTGCTGTCACAAGGGATGCTTACATTGCTTGTGACAGCAATAAAAGTGATCACATTTTTTTTTTTTTTTTAATTTAGGCCCCCCCATCGCCTTGAGCTCACGCATGAAAGAAAAGGTATACAGGAAGTCATGCCTGCAAATGAAATCGCTGTTCAAACCACACATGTGAGGTATTGCCGCTATTGCCAGAGCAAGAGCAACAATTTAAAATAAAGAGCTACTCTGTAACTCTAAACTGGTAACCGTTAAACATTTTTGGCCCATGGAGATTTTCATTGACTGTAGTTTGTCGCCATTCCGCGGGTGTGCGCAATTTTCAACTGTAACAGTTTGGGTATCTATTTATTCGGTGTGACATCATCTTTCACAATATACAAAAAGATGGGCTAACTTTACTGGTTTTTTTTAAATGCAGTGAAATGTATTTTTTCCCAAAAAAATGGCGTTTGAAAGACCGCTGCGCAAATACCGCATGACAAAAATATTACAACAACTGCTAAAATATTACAACAACTCAAAATACTGATTTTAACTTGTAAACAACATGTGTCAGAAATGGGCTCGGTCCTTAAGTGGTTAAAGAGGGATGATTCTTTTCTATAACCACTGTATCTGCCTGAGTTTAGCTTTAACCTTTAATAATGTCAGGAGAGTATTTTTACACCTTTGCCTACACAATGCCTTTAAAAGACAACCATTGTGATGAGGAAGGCATTGACCATGTTAATGGTTATTAGTACTCCTACACCACCAACTTAAGGTTCTGACACAGTTAAAACACATTTTGCTAGATAGCTTTCTATGTGCTCTGTTTTCAAAATAGTATTTTTGTATATGGGTTACAGGCAGGATGTTCCTACGCAGACAGAAACACTTACACCACGGTGACAGTAACTCTTGATTGGCCCTTTAGATTTTCTAAGTAAGACAACTGGTTTATTTTTAGAATTTGTATACAACATAATACCATGACTTGTACAGAGTACAGAGTAAAAGTGTAGCGGAGTGCCTCCATTTTCTACAACTCCCTGGGTTGCCAGACATGCCTAGGAAGTATAAATTCCTCAGCTTTCTTCCCCGCAGTTCAGAGAGGCCACACCTGATGAGGCAGAGGTAGTTGGGCAAGTGATCTGCAGCCAAGTGTAAGGCCCTCCACTGTCAGAACTAGCTTGCAGGCAGCAGGGAGACCCAGCTACTGTGGAAAGCCTGTGCCTGATTGCTGCCAGAGTACTCCAGATACCGTGGGGTGGCTCCCTTTATCTCACCTTGGATCCCTCTGCCTGTGTTATCAGAGCCAACCCTGAAATTAAATGAGGGGGTTGCTGTGTAGGACAATTATTACAAGTAGCGGTGTTCTGAACTGACCAGTAAGCCAGTGTGATGTCTATATAAAGTAGGGTACATTTATAAAGCAGCAAATGTGACAATAACCAAAGATTTACTGCAGGTGAATCTTAAAAAACAGTGATTGATTTACCTAGAGTGAATGTTTGGTGAATGGCATATTGAATGCTTTATAAGTACAGCCCTATATGGTCAAAGGTTCATGTACACCACACCATCACACCTAGATGGACATCTTGTTTCAAAACCATGGACATTAACATGGGAATGGCCCCCTTTTGCAGCTATAATTCAACTCTTCTGTGAAGGTTTTCCCAATGAGTTTGAGTGTATCTGTGTGAATTTGTAATTTCAGGTAGTGACATTCGATGAGAATTTCACATCACAAAGGTTCACAATTAGCTATCCAATTCATGCCAAAGATGCTTTTTCAAACAGGCTGAAGTCAGGGCTCTCTGCCAGCCACTCAAGTACCTCCAAACTCATCAAACCATGTCTTTATGGACCTGACTTTTTACACAGGAGCAGTCATACTGGAACAGAAAAGGACTTCCCCAAACTGTTGTCACAAGGTTGGAAACACTCAGTTGTCTAAAATGTATTTGTATTTTGTAGCAACAGTGCCCTTCAGAAACACCTGAGCTTTACGTAGTTGTAACCATTACATAAACCCAGTGAAGTGACTAGCCTCAGGTGATACACACAGATTAAACAAAAGCATCCTGCACAATTTGCACCTGTTTATCTGCAGTCTTCTCTCCTCTACAGCCTTCTAAAACACACAGATCAAATGTTTTTCCCAGCTACAGAAGGTAAAAGGGGTGTGTGTGTGTGTGTGTGTGTGGGGGGGGGGGGGTGTCTGACATCACACAACACACAACGCAGAGCTGTGTAATCTGGGACCTGAGTAAAATAAATGGACCCCCCCCTACACAGTCTCAAAGGGAAAAATGCACAGCTGAGGCTGTCAGTCACCTTCTGCTGGGGGGAGGGGGGGATACTCTATTGTCAACATTTACAACGTGTCTGTTCCAGGTCTGTGACTCAAAAGTATTGAAATCCAAGAAAAGCAAATATCATCTAAGAAGCATACAAGAAGCATTTGGGTCTTGGTGTGCTTTGGGTATTTCTTCTAGATATGTGCAGTAATCTAGTGTGAAACTTCACCTCTGTGTAAAAGCTTTTTGTAATAAAGACCAGTCACTGCTGCTCTCTCTCCTTGTGTAAATTGACTTGTCTTGTATCCACCCCCCTCGCAGCTTTCTGCAAGCAGCTGTAGAGTTGGTGGAGTCTGCTGGGCTCCTCCCACAGCTCTGCTCTCAAAAATGTGTTGAAAGCCTGCTAAAGCCTTTTAGCGTTTTGAATAAAGTGACCATCTACAAACGTGGCCAAAAGTTTTGAGAATGACACAAATATTAATTTTCACAAAGTCTTTATGATGGCAATTTGCATATACTCCAGAATGTTATGAAGAGTGATCAGATGAGTTGCAATTATTTGCAAAGTTCCTATTTGCCATGAAAATGAACGTAGTATCATAAAATAAATCTCCACTGCATTTGAGAAGAAGGCTTTAGGGCACCCAAGAAAGTCTCCTACAGTTGATTCAGCTACGGGATTAGGGCACCACCAGTGCAGGGCTTGCTCAGGAATGGAAGCAGGCAGGTGTGAGTGCATCTGCACGCACAGTGAGACTTAAGCCCCATACACACGCTACGAATTTCCGACGACCGGTCGTCCGTTTTCTTGTGGCATGCTAGTCTGATGTGGAAAGTGAAGAGGTTTTTTCATACGAATTTTCTCGTACGACAGAATTCTACTTCAGGAGTGATGTCATGTGTTGGATTGTTTTGTATGTGTTCTTTCATCTCTGAGCATGCCTAGTCTTGCTCTTAAGATTTTTTTCCGTCGAAATCTGTACTAATGAGACGAAAATCGGACGTTGTATTATGGACAACAAAAATTTTATAGCCTGCACATCAGGATTTTGTCAGCCGAAAAGTCAAACTAGGCTGTCGAAAGCACCATACTAACAATCCGAAAATCGGCAGATTGGTCGTCGGACGAATTTTCCCTTTCCGAATTTCTTATCGAGTGTACGGGGCTTAAGACTTTTGGAGAATGGCCTATGGTCAATAAGGGCAGCAAAGAAGCCACTTCTCTCCAGGAAAAACATCAGGGACAGTATGATATTCTGCAAAAGGTACAGGGATTAAACTGCCGAGGACTGGGGTAACATCATTTTCTCTGATGAATCCCTTTTCGGATTCTTTGGGGCATCCGGAAACAAACCTTATCCAGTGAAGAAAAAGTGAGCGCTACCATTAGTCCGGATAGTGATAACTAATTGGTTTGGGAAACAAAACATGAACATTTTGGGTCCATAGCCAGAGAACTCCCCAGACCGTAATCCCATTGGGAACTTGTGGTTAATCCTCAAGAGGCGGTTAAAAAAAAAAAAAAAAAAACCCTTTTGACAAACTCCAAATATTGATTATGCAAGAATGGGCTGCCATCAGTCAGGCTGTGGCCCAGAAGTTGATTGACAGCATGCCAGGGCGAATTGCAGAGGTCTTGAAGGCTCAACACTGCAAATATCGACTCTACATCAATTTAATGTAATTGTCAATAAAAGCCTTTGACACTTATGAAATGCTTGTAATTATACTTAAGTATAGTATACCATAGTAACATCTGACAAAAAGATAAAAAAAAAAACATTGAAGCTGCAGACTTTGTGAAATAATATTTGTATAATTCTCAAAGGTTTTGGACACGGCTGTACTGTCTTATTATGATCTGTGTTTAACATCCTAAAGGTGAGTTGAAGATGCTGTAGTGTAAGTGCCAGTTCACACTAGTACGACTTGTCAGGCGACTTGGTCAGCCTGACAAGTCGTGCACCGTCGCGGTCCATAGTGTAGTACAGGAACGGTTCTAATAGGAGCGACACAAGTCGCTCCGACTTAGAAAAAGGGTCCTGTACTACTTCGGGGCGACCTGGAGCGACTTGCATAGACATTCATTTTACGAAGTCCGTGCAAGTCGCGGTGCATGCGACTTCACAGGTCGCCCCCTAAGTCGGATCGCCATAGTGTGAACCGACACTAAAGGCTTTGTTAAAAACTTGCTGCACACACTGCTGTTATACAAGCAATAGAGAGGGAAGATAAATTGAAAAGTTTGTCTTATTGTTGTCATTTGTTTTCTCTTGGCTTTATGTACTAAGTAAGTCATTATTATGATTGGCAACAGACTGCAAAAAAATATAGTATATGGTTTTTTCTGCACATGATTTGTTAGGTATAAAGTAGTACTGCTGGCATTACACAATGGTAATCAAAATTTGCATTCCACAGGCACACCCAGTCACATCTGTTCCTCCCCAGCTACACTGTTATGTCTGGTTGCCACAATAACACTTTGATTTTAAGTGTTTAAGCTTCCTGTCCTTACCCAACAGAGAGAGCATAATACATTATTGAAAGGGATCAGTGGTGTTTTAGCAATGCGTTGCAGTGCGTTAGCATGCGTTGTGTACTAATAAAAAAATAATCCCGCACTACCTCACCAGCTGCTATTTCAAAATCAATAAAATCAATAAAATAAGTGTTTCTCTAAGGAGCAGCTTAAAACACTTCTGTGAATTCACCACAAGAACAAATAAGTAAATTAATACAGAAAATAGCGTAGTGCTCCTAAAATATCTAACCACACTTATTAAAATCTCATCTACTTTTACATACAATTCAAATACATAAAAAGTGCAATTAACTCCAAAAGTGCAATGTGCTATAAACCATACAATTATGTGAGGTGTCCCTTCATGTAGCTCTCTAATATATTTGGAATATACTGTATATTATACTTGAAAAACCAAAGTGCTAGTGGAAATTGAACAGCTGTGCCAGAACACATAATTAAAGAGAAACATGTCCATATACAGTGCAGTCAATAAAACAATCTCTTGTGCTTTACACTTCTTAAATGTGCTTTCATGCAAAATATCACTGCCAGTGAATCAATCCATCCCCACCATGCAACCACCTTTCTGCCCCTTTTCCATGCAATATGTCACCTCCTCACCCCTTTTTTTAAGGTTGAACCATCGCACATGGTTGCAGGGTAATTCCATACACTTAAATGGGTTGCGTTTAGCAACGGTATCACCCACCAAATGCGACACACAGTTTGATTTTTGCTGCAACCACAGCATGTATACACAGGCCTAAGCGCATCATGCCCTCAAACGCCTGCTTTTACCACCAAGTGGCCATCCATATGAACGAGTCCATTTTGCAATGCATAGATCTTAATAGGACCAAACAGTTTGCTGGATTTATGTAATGCTATTGGCTGAACCATAATAATAACAAATACTACTGGTTTTACCCCAATAATAACAAATACTACTGGTCCTGTCACAATGTTATTAAATACTACTGGTTCAGCCATAATAATAAATAAATACTACTGGTTCTGTCATAAAAATACCATATACTACCTGCCCTACCACAATAATAATAAATACTACTAGCCCTACCACAATTATATTAAATACTACTGGTTCTGCCATATTAATAATAAATACTACTGGTCCTACTCCAAAAATAACAAATACTATGGGCCATACCACAATAATAAAAAGTACTACTGGTTCTACCACAATGATATTAAATACTACTGGTTCTGACACAATAATAACAAATAATAACAAATACCACTTGCCCCACCACAATAATAACAAATACTACTGGTTCTACCATAATAATAACAAATACTACTGGCCCTACCACAATAATAATAAACACTTCTGCCCTTACCACAATAATAATAAATACTACCGTTTCTGCCATAATAATAACACATACTATTGGCCCTACCCCAATAATAACAAATACTACTGGCCGTACCACTATAATATTAAATACTACCGGTTCTACTCCAATAATAAGAAATACTACTGGTTCTACCATAATAATAACAAATACTACTGGCCCTACCACTATAATTAAATACTACCAGTTCTACTCCAATAATAAGAAATACTACTGGTTCTACCACTATAATATTAAATACTACTGGCCCTACCCCAATAATAACAAATACTACTGGCCCTTCCACAATAATAACAAATAATACTGGCCCTTCCACAATAATAACAAATACTACTGGCCCTTCCACAATAATAACAAATACTACTGGTTCTACCATAATAATGACAAATACTACTGGTTCTACCATAATAATGACAAATACTACTGGTTCTACCATAATAATGACAAATACTACTGGTTCTACCATAATAATAAAAAATACTACTGGCCCAACCACAATAATATTAAATACTACTGGTTCTGACATAATAATAACACATACTACAGACTTTTCCTTTTGTGTATATGGCTCGCTGCCTTTTCCAAAAGTTTGTGACTTTAAAAGACTTGCATGCATAAAGGGAATTTGTGGCTGAAGCTTTTCTTATTACAACACTGAGCCACATCAAGTGGTTATAGTAAAGGCAGTCAGGAGTTAGGATCTAGACTGAGGCAATATTGTCTAGACTAAGCTTTGGCTGCACAAGGGTTTCCTACTCTGCATTCTGATGCATACATCAGCATTACTTGACCTGTTTTTCCAATGAAGGTCAAAGCATGAACATAGCCAGTCAAAACTGAAAATAGGAGAGACTATACACAGGATTGCATACCAACTATTTCTGTGCTCTACCTTTTCCATTTATTTCAGCAGCCTGAGCAGGCCCTCCCACCGCCTGATCTGAAATTTTAGCTACTGTGCAGGGAATGAGAGTTTCTTAACATTGGCATGGGGGAGTTCTCAACTTTAGCTTTAAAATAAATAAATACAAACAAATAGGTTAATAGTGAAACCTACCTCCAAAGGGGTTTATATTACGATGTTTTCGGGCATGGATGGCCTCTCTCACTTCTCTTCTCCGTACACACTGAATACCCAAATTTTGAAAGCTGATAAAGATAGAAAAGGTCAGATTGAAATGCTTTTTAAACTCCTTGCATTAAAAGATACATTCATATTTAGAGAAAGTGACCTTATCTGGTTTGCCCCTTTAAGGTTACCTAATCAATCCCAACCCCCTCTCCAGAGATGGATACTTATCTTGATCTCTGAAAGTGCACTTATCTTTTAAGTTCAAGAGTCAAGTAGTAGAAACGTTAATACTGCTCTAGATTCTGTTTAATGGAAAATCCACTCAAAATGGTATTTCATTACTGGAATAGACACTTATAGGCTGAATTACTTACTATTGTATCAATGCAATTATGCCGAGGTTTCAGCAGAAATCGCATTCACCTTGTTGGATTTTTTTTGTTTGTTTTACAGGATGGAGTCATCAGCAAGAGGACGAGTACAGTAAATGTTGAAGAGAATATCTAGTGCCATAACCGCTGGGTGAAAATGGGGTCCGTCATTGGAAAGTATAAAAGCCAGTGGGTCAGCCAGCTCATCCAATATCACTCAATACTAAAATAACGTTTGGTGGACTAAAGCCAGCCATAGATGGTTTGAATCTCGGCTGCTTCAGCAGGAATCGTCCAAGATTCGAACCATGTATGGGCAGACTGAATGCACCCAAGTTTATCGATCAATCAAATTGCGTATAGGTATAAAAGCTAGTGGGTCAGCCAGCTCATCTAAAATCACCCAATTTTGAAGTAACCTTTGGTGGTCTAAAGCAGGCCATAGATGGTTCAAATCTCGGCCGGTTCAGCAGGAACCGTTCAAGATTTGAACCATGTATGAGCAGGATGAATGTACTCAAGTTTATCGATCAATCAACTTGGGTATAGGCATAAAAGCCAGTGGGTCAGCCAGTGCATCCAATATCACCTAATACGGAAATATTTTTTGGTGGACTAAAGCCGGCTATAGATGGTTCAAATCTCGGTCGGTTCAGTAGGAACCGTCCAAGATTCGAACCATGTATGGGCAAGCTAAATGTACCCAAGTTTATCGATCAATCAATTTGGGTACAACCAGCCTGTCGGATTTTACACGTTATCATTGTAAGAGGCTGTAATAGCTGCCAGCAATAATTACTGTGTTCTCCAGGCAGGGACTGCTCACCCCCCCCTGTTGGGAGAACACACTGGCTCGGCGGGAGGGATTCCCCTGTCAACACTGTCTTTGGATGCAGGAAAAGAACCCTTGGTTGCAGGAAAGAAATTTGCTCTGTATTATGTGTCAGTGCAGAAACAGTGCAGAAGCATTCAGGTTTCAGTTGATACATTTTATTGCAGGCTGCAAAACGAAAGAATCAAATCAATACAAAACCTACACATTTTATATATATACTATTTTAATGGTGGGGAGTTTTTTCCCTCACTTCCTGTCCTCTAGAAGTTGTTTTCAGAACCGTGCCCCCATTTTGATTTTCCTTTGCCTCCTGCTCTGGGGAAAACTGTAACATTTTGGATTTTTCATCACTTTTTGACCCTCTGACATGGTCACTAGGACAATGAGAAAAGGTATGGCTGGCCATACGTGGATCATTTGTTTCTTTCCACCAGCTTTTTCTATCGGCTGATCTAACAAAAACTGAACAGATTCCCCCATCCATACAAGCATGGTGGATGGAGGAATCCTTCCCGCTGTGTTGATTGGCTGCGGAAATTTTTCCAACAAGCCACTTCAAGAACGTTGATCATTAGACCGACTTCTCTGGAACGGGAAGGGCCATAGATGGATCAAAAATTTGTCCGGTCTCTGCTGAACCAGCCGAATTAGGATCCATCTATGGGCAGCGAAAGTCTAGTCATTAACAAAGACAACAGTAAATACTAGGGATGCACTGATACAATTTTTTTAAAAACCAGTATGAATACCGATACTTTTTATCAGGCACTTAATGATTCCAATTACCGATACCTATTTTTTTCATGTGGTGCGGTGCGATTTGAGCCCATAGAAAATGAATGGGCTCGAATCTCACTTCAAAGAATCACATGTGATTTGAACAGGAGTGCGGTGTGATTCCTGTACGAATTACATGCGGTTTCCTCTGCTGCTCCTGTGTGAACCCAGGCTGAAGTCACTATGACAAGCCTGGGTTCACACAGGGGAGGTGTGGGAAACCACAAGTAATTCGGACAGGAATCACAGCATATTCCTGTTTAAATCACATGCGATTCTTTGCAGTGCAAAATGAGCCCATTCAAGTACAAGTACTTGTGCAAATGCTTAGTACTGGCATCGATGCTGGTATAGGTGCGACCTTAGTAAATACTTCGATTTTCTAACCTAGGAGCTAGATAGAAAAGTTATGGCTATGCCCTCACTTTAAGCCATCCAATGCTAACAAGCAATGTATGGAGGCCATACATATATCGTTTTCTGATCGATCTATGTATAAGAAATGGCAAACTCTTCATAATTTATTAAACAATACAACCCTTATGGTATAAACTGAAAGTATGATCTATCTGAAACAATCTATTACAAATGATCATTTAATTTTTTTTATCTGCATAACAATTAGTTCCCTGACACACATGCAGTTATTCATTTGATTGATCAGAATGATCAACACAATTCTGCCTTGGTTGACTGACTTGAGTTAAATGTGTTTGAGAGCTCACTGAATCAACCAAAGGAAGGGTCTTTTGGTTTACAATTTTTATTCAAATGTGATCAATTTAGTTGAATCTAATGATAATATTGATAGGTGCATTGCCATCTTTGGACAGATGTAACCTTCAAATGAATGATCTGTCAAAAGCATAAAAGTACTAAATGTGAACAGGATGTTATACTCTATGTAGCCAAAAGATGAGATGATTTCATCACGCTGTAAGTAAAATGGAAATGGATTGTGCAATCTTTTTGCAAAATAGGCAGCTTTACTGGCAGGAAATGTCATTGCAATGCAGCAGACACACTCACCATAGCACTCTACGATCAGCTCCAAACTCTGTTTCATAATACCCATCTCTGCAGTCCTTGCCCACCAGATCATGTGGATGTGGTCTGTACGGCTCGTTTTTTGTTACCAAAGTGACTCTTACTTTTCCTTTAACACTATAACTTAAATTCTGCAACTGAAAAGATGACAGAGGAAAGCATTATCATACTGTTTAGGAATTGAGAACACTAGTCCTGTTACATTGTACATAGTTACTTAGTAGATAAGGTTGGAAAGAGACAACAGATCATCCATTCTAAATGTGTGTGTGTCAGTTTGTTTTCTAGGAGTATTCATATCCCTGTATGTTGTGCTCATCGACAAAGGCATCAAGAAGTTTTTTTTTTTTTTAATTTGTCAAAAAAGGTGTAATTGGCCGTCAGGGCATTATGTGAGCATGTGCTGAGAAGGAGACAGCGGAATAAAAATGAGTGTGTGCTATGGAAAAGACCTTACATAGTTGGCAATACTAAACATGGCCATGCTCAATTGCAGAAAAATCCATGCACGTCAGCTCGGGTGTGCACACTGGCGCACATTCATGCACACTAAAGCCCCGTACACACGTACCGATTGTCGGCTGATCGGCCGATTGTCGGCTTGTTAGTATGATGCTTCCGACAACCGACAGCGACTTTTCGGCCGAACAGAATCGGGTGTGCAAGCTATAAAATTTTTGTTGGCCGTCACCAGAACGGCCGATTGTTCGCCAGTCAGTACAGAATTCGGCCGACAAACAGCAGATTAGCAAGACTGGGCATGCTCAGAAAAGAAAAAACACACGGAAAGTTAACCATCACATGACATCACTTCTGCAGTCGGCTGTTGTTGGCCGACAAAATTCGTGTGCAGTCTTTTGCACTTTTCAACCGACAGGACAGCACCGGACAAAAGACGGCCGATTGTTCGGCCGACATTCGGTACGTGTGTACGGGGCTTTACTGCCAGGATTGATGCCAGATGCCCTATATAAGGGCAGCAGCTGTACTTAGAGTTTGCTGGATGATCTTCAGCTACCAATACTCCTTGTTCTTGTGTATCCTGTATTCCTTAGACCGCCTGTTACTGACCCGGCTTATCTCTGGACACTCTTGCGGCCTGATTTCTGGTTTGCCCCTGGCTTACTCTAAGGACTCTGCCTCTTCTGACCAATTATGCATGATGCTGGCCTGTCACCTGACTACTCTTCTGCTTGCTCGCTTGGATTCCTGCGTATGACTTGGCTATTGTTCCTGACTATGCTCCTGCCCATTCTATGGCTTGCCTTTCCCTGTATGACCTCCGCTTCTATCATGACTATGCTTCCTCCATCTGGTCCTTTTTGGCTGAGTACACCACCACCTTGGGTCCCATTTTGCTTGTGGATGCTGCCTTGGTCCTGCTGCATCGCCAAGAGCAACAGGAGGTCCTGCCATCAGCCCTAACAGACCAGCTGACAAGTATACGGTGAACTCCGCTGCCAGAAACTACCAGCAGTGTTGCCTAAAAGGCACCCGTGCTTCTTTGGGCCTTACACTCCCTCTTCTCACATTCAGGGATACTCGGCACTCAGCCGCAAGGGAAGCCCTCTCATCAAGTCAGCCTCCAACCAGGTACATGACGCTGGCTTAACGGTGAGCTTTCATTCGTTTGTAGATAACAACCATGCCCCCTCCTAATCACCCCCTCTTTAAAGTGGAATTTTAGCTAAAAAAAGTGGGCAAACAGGCAAGATTTGTAATGCAGAAATGCAGAAGAGACATGCTTGGTCTCTTCTGCATTAAATTTACTTACATGCCTGTCCTCCCCTGCACTGTAAACTGTGCATGCTCAGCTCATTGTAGAAATTCGGCAATGTCAGGGCTGACTGACGTCACCCCTGTCCGGCCAATGAAAGCGGCTAGCAATCGAGACCCAGAAACTGGTCTCCCGAAGATGTCAGCAGCCGGTGGGTAGTTCTAGGATGCTGCATCACATGATTCAAGGTGAGTATAATTCCGATTCAAGGTAAATAGGTTTAATTTACCTAATCATTCCTCAGGGCTGAGTTCCTCCAGCACCCGTATTAAGTTTGTTACTTTCCGCTTTTAAGTAAATAAGTTTAATTTACTTAATTATTCCTCAGAGCTGAGGTCCTCCAGCACCCGTATTATTTTGTTGCTTTTCGCTGGGCTATTTCTAGTTCTAGGACATCCATTCTGTTCTGTTGATTGGTGGCCAAAACTGAATGCAATACATAAGTAACAACATAGTAACAACCATGTTACAGCAAATCCCTAGCTCAAAATGAGTTCAGATATTTGATTTTTTATTATTATCATACAGGATTTACATAGTGCCAACAGTTTACGCAGCACATTTAGTAACTTCCTTTATTTAAAAATGTGCCAAAAGATTCCTGATCTGAAGATTTGAAGGCAGTTTAAAGCTTCAGCTTTTTATACTAAAGCAAAGTCAGGGTGCATAAAGGGTTAATTTCTTTTTTTAAGTCTTTTTTTTTTTTTTTTTAAATGGCTCCAGCACCAGCCCTATACTCCCCTTCTCTGACTTCCTGCCTATACTGATTCTATCGTGAGACTGCTGTGAACTGAATTATCAGGTTTGTGTGTTCACCTACAGACATTTTGTGTGTATAGGCAATGTCATCCTTACAAACCAGATATATTTAAAAGGTGGTATGAGACAAGGCAAAACAGAAACATAAAAAAGAGAAAAGGGTAAATAGAAATATTTAAAAATCAAGTCGTGTATACATAAGTACCAAAAGGGAGCATGCAGCGTGTCTTTTAGGCTGGGTCCACACATATGCGAATTGGACGCGGGTTTCTCCACATCCAATTAACATGAATCACAAAAAGAGCAAGAGAGAAACAATAGTTCCTTATCCTACCCACTCAGCGCTTATGTGATACAATCCTCAAAGGATCAAGACATATACAACTAGCCAATACAACCAGATGTAAATTCTCATATGCCAATATTCCCAATAAAGCAGCCGCTATATTCAGATCATAACATGTAAAAAGGTGCGTATAGGAGCCACAGCCCGCATAAGCACTAGCAGCGCTAGAAAACAACCTCTGACAAGGTTGGGGGTAAATAGCAGAATGATAATATAAAAAAATTTAAATTTTTCCTATGCACCCTATCTCTCGTCTAACTTTACCCTGTGAACACCATGGACTTATGAACTTTGGCTTTATTTTAATTTAAATTTTTTTATATTATCATTCTGCTATTTACCCCCAACCTTGTCAGAGGTTGTTTTCTAGCGCTGCTAGTGCTTATGCGGGCTGTGGCTCCTATACGCACCTTTTTACATGTTATGATCTGAATATAGCGGCTGCTTTATTGGGAATATTGGCATATGAGAATTTACATCTGGTTGTATTGGCTAGTTGTATATGTCTTGATCCTTTGAGGATTGTATCACATAAGCGCTGAGTGGGTAGGATAAGGAACTATTGTTTCTCTCTTGCTCTTTTTGTGATTTCTGTTTTTGGTAACTTAGCAGCTATGGATGCAATTCTCTTTCTCAAAAATAGGCAAATTGATGTGAAAAACATATTTGCAGATGAGATAGAGGATGATAATGATTTGGATCTGGGATCGGATCTAGCCGCTTTGGGTATATTGCTCGAGAAGCAGATACGCACATGGTGGGATATCTGCACCTTTGAGCAGTACTTAAAGGAACGCATTATTATGCGGAGCCTAAGGTGGGAGGTAACCCCGCAGGACGGCTTGGATGATGAGGCTAGTCAACAAGAATGGCTTGAATTTTTTAACAATATGGGTATTAAGTTACAGGAACTGGTTTTAAAACGCAAAAAGAAAAAGATGACCATTTTAGAGAAACGAATAGCAGAGATAAAGGCAAATATTGAACCTGAGAAGGATTCACCTCAGGTAACTAAGTTTAACATAGACATACAGAAAAAATTGGAGAAAGTAGATCGGGAGACACATAAGTAGAAAGTTAAAAAATTTCGTAGGGATATGGAAGACTTTAAAAGCAATTTGGTATATGCCTGGCAGATGCCACCACCACCCGTCAACCATGAACAGGTGCCGCAATCACTAGCACCATTACCTGCACCTCAGATATCTATTCCGCGAGGTACCCCACGTAGGAGAGGTAAGGGAAAGGGAAAAGGTAACAGTACATCAGGTACAGTCCCTACCCCCCACAGGGGTGTGCCGGCACATTATGTCTATACAAGAGAGATGGAGGGGAATGGTCCTCCTGCCCCTTTACAATATTCAAGAAATGACTGGCAACAGGGAGCCCCTAACCGTTCACATAGGGACAATACGCATCAGGGGCAGTTCCAGTATGATTCGGGATATACATATTCCGTGCCCACCTATAACAGGTATAATGAGGCACCAGGTTTTGAGAACCCAAGAACTCCGGCCCAGAATCGCCCTTTTCCCTGGAGGGGGGGAAGGGGCAGAGGCGGGAGAAGGAGGGGGAAACCGTGGAGAGGGAGACCTACAGGGGCCCAAACGGACTCCTGGAGACCTCAGCTTCCCCATCTGGACAACCAAAAGGACCGCCCCTGGCCCAGGGTAGACGCACAACAAGAGGATGCAGAGGTGGATTCAAACACCAAAAAAAGAAGGAGAGAAAAGGAGTAAAGGGTATATACAATCTGACAAACATCACTCTTACTGAAAAAGAGACCAACATACTTAATGCAGGGTTAAAATGCGCAGCCCAAAGGCCTATTAACAAATTTAATGTTTTTGTGGACATCCACAGATACATTAGAAAAATCAATTTGAAGCGACATTTTTTAAACCCCAGTAGAAATGTCGGGAAAAAAACTCAGTATGTTGATAATGGCCTAATAGGTAAAGATAGTGGCCTTAAAAACAAATCACTCTTTAATCCACCTCAGCCGGCCAATCAGTGTATCGAAGTGTTTAAGCAATCGGTCCTCCGAGATTTGGAAAGTATAGTACCCAAGAAGGATGTGAATCCTCGGTACATCAGAGAGGGCCTGGAATTGCTAGAAAAACGCAAAGATATTATTATCAGGCCGGCTGATAAGGGTGGCGGGGTGGTGATCTTAGACAAGAGTTTTTATGATCAACAATTGTCTGAGATGTTATCGGATACATCCACTTATGGGGTCCTATCAGGCAATCCAACCTTGACTTACAGGAGAGAATTGGAAAGTCTAGTTGCCATTGGCTATCAGGATGGAATACTCACAAAAAAGGAAAGAAGGTTTTTGGTGCCTAGCTATAGTAGAATTCCTACTATATATACGTTGCCCAAGATCCACAAAAGTGATACAAATCCTCCACCTAGACCGATAGTGAACAGCATTAATTCGGTCACCTCTCGAATTGGGCAGTACCTCGATCATTTTTTGCAGGACAGTGTCCAATCTCTCAGATCTTATCTGAGGGATACAAAAGATTTTCTTACTATGATCAGAGGGGTGGAATTACCGCAGGGAGAGGTATACGTGGTTACGGCTGACGTGGCCTCTCTTTATACGGTCATTCAACACGACGATGCTCTGCTAGCGTTAAATTGGGCCCTGAGCAAACGACCGGACATCCCATTCCCCCAGAGGAGATTCCTAGGCTCGATATTGCAATACTGCGTGTCCCATAATTATTTCTGGTATGGGGGCACGTTTTTCTCTCAGCGGAAGGGCGTTGCCATGGGGGCTAAGTATGCCCCGAGCCTAGCGAATCTCTTCATGGGGGAATGGGAGGATCGCTACATCTATGCCGCCGCCAGGGACGAGCTTGTCCTATACAAAAGATATATCGATGATCTTTTTTTCGTATGGGCGGGTAGCGAAGCCTCCTTGATATCGTTTGCAAACTATCTCAATACCAATGAGAACAATATCAAGCTAGAGTTTAACTG
This sequence comes from Pelophylax lessonae, assembly GCF_965119305.1. Classification (NCBI taxonomy): domain Eukaryota; kingdom Metazoa; phylum Chordata; class Amphibia; order Anura; family Ranidae; genus Pelophylax; species Pelophylax lessonae. The sequence continues at coordinate 573,883,389 of NC_138770.1, read as the reverse complement.
GAGTAGGATGAAGATCCATTATCTAGATGTTGAAATTATGATTCAGGGTTCCAGCCTAGTATCGTTGGCTTATTTTAAGCCAACGGACCGGAATGGGTATTTACCTGTGCACAGTGGACATCATAGCACATGGTTAAGGAATATCCCCAAAGGACAATTCCTTCGTGTGAGAAGGAACTGTACTGCTGATTTAGATTACCAACAACAAGCAACGGTGATCAAGAAACGCTTTTGTGAAAAGGGTTATCAAACAAAAGATCTCGAACAAACAATGAACGAGATCGGTAAAATTACACAAAGCGAGTGCTTGAATGATAAAATCAAAACGCCCAATGAGAGACATCAGTGGGGTTTCATAACAGATTTCAACATCCAGCATAAAGAGGTGGAGCAAATTTTTAGAAAAAATTGGAACATCTTACAAATGGACAAGTTTATAGGAAAAATGATCCCTGAGAAACCAGTCTTTATCTACCGGAAGGCCCCAAGTTTCGGTGACAGACTGGTCAAAAAAGTGCTTGATCCACCTGTAAAACCAAAGTTTTTTTGGGATAACAGAGTTGGGTTTTACTCCTGTAGACATTGTAAGGCCTGTAAGCAGGTCGATGTTCATCTGAGGGGGTATACATCCTTTACATCATCAGCTAATGGACGTTCCTTTGAGATTCAAGACCTGATCACCTGCAGATCCACACATGTGGTATATGGCCTGCAGTGTCCTTGCGGGTTGATCTACATTGGTCGGACTAAGAGAACCCTGGGCAAAAGGATTTCAGAACACATAGGGAACATTAGAAAGGGCTACAAATACCATAGTGTTCCCCTGCATTTCAGGTACCATCACAATAAGGACCCTTCGGGGTTACTTTTTTGGGGAATCGAGAAGGTTGAACAGGTATGGAGGGGCTCTAATAGAGTCAGGGAGCTCTCCAAAAGAGAAACTTTCTGGATCTATCAAACTAATGCATTAGCCCCTAATGGCATGAACGTGGAGCTCGATATAAATTGCTTCATTAGCGACTACTAGCCCAGAGGTAACAACATTAGACCTCGTACAATTGGAATCTTTTCCCTACAAGTAGTAATATATGGTTTTAAGGTTACTGTTTACTACCTACCTTCTCCCCCTTTCCATTCTATTCAATTCAATTCAATTTTTTCTTCTGATCTATTAGTACTGTATATCCAATAGCTCATGGGTACCCTGTGGGTAGGTCCCATTTGAGCTCCTTTAACTCAATAGGAGGATATATGCCTTGTTTAGAGGCTCTATGTGGTCATCTATTTATTTTATTCAGTTATTAATATAAAATTCTTTTTTTGGCAGTTCGGCCACGAGGATGGCCGTAATATATACAGTTTTTCTTGATGTATGGTGCTCCACCTTGCTGTGGAGTCCGATATATGGAGAATGACGGGTGATAGCAGGCCCTATTGGGTCCAATCATTTTAGTTCGTAACTTTGGCCCTGTCTTGGATATTAGCACATGCGTTTAGATTGATGCTCCCCAGGGGAGTACCAATTTAGTGTATCAGTGGTGGCGATATCCCCAGTATATGGGGTGCAGTATCTAATATCGTCCCATGTAGTGATTATCTCATAGGAATTATTGAGATAATCAATAAAGGGAATTTAGGATTTGTTCCATATATACACTATTCCTATATAGAGATATCTCATAGGAATTATTGAGATAATTAATAAAGGGAATTTAGGATTTGTTCCATATATACACTATTCCTATATAGAGATATATACAATACCCATTTGGTAAAGTCTGATAGGTATTATCAGGCTTTTGGTAGAAATAGTGAATGTACCCCTTTGGTTCTTTTTTATGTTCTTATATTTGATATGGGATATCTGATATGTGTAACATAAGCATGTGTTTAATATACTTACATCCTCTGTGTTTTATACTGGTTTCTGTTACGGAATAACAGATGTATGTAATTTGAGCATATGCTAATTATATAAAATGTTGGGGATTTAATGAGTTAATTGTACACAGGCGATGTCCCCACTGTCCGCAGGTAAGGTTATGTATCCATCCTTATTGAGGAATTAGGTTGCGGCGGAGGTGGGACCATAATGTAGTCCAATCCAATTGGATAATCGTTCTGTGTTCTTGTGGGTGTGCAGGGCCGGATGTGGTGGCCGTGAGCTCCACTTCCGGTTTCCGGTTTCGGCAGCAGGAAGGCTGTGAGCTCCACTTCCGGTCTCTTATCTTGAGGGTTTGCCGAGAGGCGCGATGTCATTTCCGCTTTCCCTGACGTCCGGATTGGTAGACGCAGGGAGGGGCGGGTTTTGTAGCGTCATTTCCGGTGTCTCCAATGTCCGGATGAGCGAACTTGGAGACAAGGGGCATGGTAGCTTCCGGCCGCTAACGTGAGCGGCACACGTAGCGGCGGCGGATGAGTTTCCGGCCGCCCACGTGGGGGAGATCTCCGCCCATAATCTAGCGTATACACACCCCTCCCCAAAAGGGTATAAATATGAGGAGATGAGGCTGCGTGCTCACGCCCTCAGTAGAAGTCCAATGCCGACGAAACGCGTCAGGGCGTGAGCACGCGGCCATTCAGTTGTACACTAAGGACATCCCAGAGGATCCCCAGTTATAGCGCCCATTGAGTCCGGGCAACATCGCGATCAGGTGGCTGGATCACCCGTACCGTGTGGCTCAGTGGGGACATCGTTTGCAGTGGGAGGACCGGGTTTTGTGCCTTGGATATTTGTTTCGCTCAAATACATCCGATTTCATGTGAGTGCGATTTTAATTTTTTAATAAAGCCTTGTTTGTACATATTACACTATGGGTCCCTATTTGTCCCCCTTTATGTGAGAGGAGAGGAGGAGGTGCTGTTCATATCTCTACTGGTTGGAGTGGAGTCCTGAGAGGATCGCCATCTGGGAGTGGAGGATCATTTGTGGAACAAGCGCTAGACCCTAGCGTTAAGGGTACGTGGCCACTCTCTAGGGGGGGAGCACGGTGGTGAGGTGAAGGATACGGTAGTCGCAGAGTGATCAGAAAAGAAGTCTTGTTCAACACTATGTTACAAGTTTCCTATGCACCCTATCTCTCGTCTAACTTTACCCTGTGAACACCATGGACTTATGAACTTTGGCTTTTTTTATATTATCATTCTGCTATTTACCCCCAACCTTGTCAGAGGTTGTTTTCTAGCGCTGCTAGTGCTTATGCGGGCTGTGGCTCCTATACGCACCTTTTTACATCCAATTAACATGACAGGCGAGTGTGACCAGCTCCCAATGGAGGCAGTTCACACAGGTCTGGGGCGGGCACGGTCCGCATTTAAAAGGGTCCTGTGCATCTTTGGCCCCGATTTCAGGGGCAAATTCAGGCAAAAATTCGGACCTGATTCGCACCTGAACCGGTGAACAGGGATGCACCAGACCTCAGGCACAAACCCGCAGCTGCATATGTGTGAACCCGGCCTTAAGCTACTCCAAGCCCATTACAGCAATTGCAAAACAGTAATAACTAAGCATGTTGAGCTCAACGCCATTCCCTGCAGTTTGCTGTGTGAAACTGAGCATGAGCTTTAACATTGGCCTTATACACCGATCGGCCATAACATTATGACCACCCACCTAATATTGAGTATGACCCCCTTTTGCTAAAACAGCCCTGACCCATTGAGGCATGGACACCAAAGTAACATCCACATGAATGGCAGCACTCAAGGTTTACCAGCAGAACATGGCCCAAAGCATTATACTGCCTCTGCCAGCTTGCCTTCTTATACCGCATCATGATCCCATCTCTTCCTCAGGTAAGTGATGCACACACACCCGGCCATCCACATGATGTAAAAGAAAACATGATTCATCAGATCAGGCCACCGTTTTCCATTGCTCCGTAGTCCAGTTCTGATGTTCATATGACCATTGTAGAAGCTTTTGGCTGTGGACACGGGTCACCATGGGCTTCACAGCCCCATATACAACAAACTACCAGTTTTTTTTCTGCTTTCACCACATCAATTTCATGGACAATATGTTCACTTGCTGCCTAATATATCGCACCGATTTTCAGATGCCATTGTAACAAGATATTCCCTTTACCTGTCAGTGGTGATAATTAGAGATGGGCTCAGGCATGTTCGAGTTCCCAAGTGTTCGATCCTGCCAGGAAGCCGACACTGCACTCCGCTAATCACAGGCACTGAGACATTTTCTAATCTGTACAGCTGCGGACCGGTATATGTCTCACTGCCTGTGATTAGTGGAGTGCAGTGTTGGCTTCCTGGTGGGATCAGTCATGTGGGAACTCGAACATGCCCGAGCCCATTTCCAGTCACAATGTTATGGCTGATCGTTGTATATTGCTAACCCCTGCTGTCTTCTCTAAAGCCTAGTACACACACAACGAATTTCCGCCGACCGGTCGTCCATCTTTTGTTCAGAGTGGTGTTTTGTTGGTTGGAATGTGCTCTAGACTGCACACTAATTTTGTCGACCGACAGAATTCTACTTCAGAAGTGATATGTGTTGGTTTGCTTTCTTTGTGTTCTTTCTTCTCTGAGCATGCCCAGTCTTGCTCATAGGATTTTTCCCTGTCGCAATCTGTACTGACTGCACAAAAATCGGACGTGTTTTGACTGAGAACAAAAATTTGATAGCCTGCACACCAGAATTTTTTCGGCCGAAAAGTCGGAGTCGGTTGTCGGAAGCATCATACTAACAAGCCGAAAATCGGCAGATCGGTCGTCGTACGAACATTCCCGGCCGAATTTCGACTCGTGTGTACGAGGCTTAAGGAAGAGCAGCAGCACTGAATCTTTCATCTGGGGAGCACTTGTGCCAGTGCCTGAAACTGCTTGCTATGGGTTGATCATTTTTTATATGGGCAAAAAAAAAAAAAGGGATACAGTTATAAAGTAGTGAATGTGACATTTGTCAAACATTCATCGGTAACCAATCACTCATTGCCCTTTAAAACATGCATGGGAAATTCACCAAATGTTGGCTAAATGCCAGATTCACTGCTTTATAAATATGCCTAGCTTCAGTTTAGTAAATCTTAACAAACACAAAAAAACCTGTCTGTAACATTGTATTATCAGAAGTGTGCAATCCAGAGTTTCCTGATCCCTACTTTGCTGGCCTCCTACCAGACTGCTTAGTCTTCTTTTCTTTCTTTTTTTTTTTTTTAATCCTTTTATAGAATTTCAATAATAATAATGTTATTTCAGCCCATAGCACCCTACAGCAGTTTAGTGAAGTTAGATCAACGAACATTGATTTCTGATTGGTTGCAATGAGTCTGTACTTTGCATAATCATAATGCCTTTTGAACTTAATAAATAAGAAAAGTCAGATTTAAAAGTATAAGGGACGTGTGGTGTACAGACCACTGAATATTGGAAACACAAAAGTTAAAGTTGACATATAGACTATAAAGGGGAACTAGAATCAAGCTGAACAGCCCACTCTACATGGTTGGCTTCCTACAGATGGCTTCCTTTGAGAAATAGAGTAGGGGGGAACATTTGAGCTATGCACCTTTGACAATACGCTGTATTAGACTGCATTTATTTTCAACCCACATTTAATACTGTAGGTGTGTGTGCTGTGATAGGATCTAAATCATGACATCTCCTGCATTTGTGAAAACAGATAATGAATGGGGCTGCTTGTCCCACCTGTGAGTATAACAGACACAGCCATGTGCCACTGATTTTTTAATCAACCCTGGTACATTATATCGGTAAATGAAGCATAAAGAAAGGTGGATTACTGTCTTCCTCCTCCTGTTGCAGCAGGGGAGCACAGCAAAGTTGATTATTAGTAGGTTGAGGGTTTTTCCTTGCAAGAGAACCTTAACTTTATCCATTTATTCTCCTTCGATCAATATTACAGGAAAATAGAAAAATGTTTCTAAATCATAAACCTTTCTCCATAAAACAACCAAGATACGTCCCCTCCCAGGACTGATAGTTTAGTTTGTAGTGGACGCTCGAGGGTTAAATCACCTGACAATAAAATCAGCCCTTAAAGAGGAAGTAAACCCTCCTCTGCAACTTTTACCTATAGGTAAGCCTATGATAAGGCTTACCTATAGGTACTGTAAATATCTCATAAACATGTACCGTTTAGGAGATATTTACCTTAAATGCAGCCAGTGACGTCACTGGCGCATGCACTCTGAAGGAACGGCCGCTGGTGCCGTTCCTTCAGAGCCCCGTGCCGTGACCTTCGGCTCCCGTGCGCATGCGCTGGAGTGACGTAAACGCGGGTCTGGCCAATCAGATGGCCGGATGCCGCGATCCCGGAAGACGGGTGACTGAACACGTCGCCCGTCATACAGGTAAGCGGGTGGCATGGCGGGGGCTCGTTCTAAGGTAAGTATTTCATAATGAGCTAGTATGCGATGCATACAAGCTCATTATGTGTTTCTCTTTCAGGTTGGGGAAAAAAAAAATGTTAATGAGTTTACAACCTCTTTAACTTCTGAAGTCTCCCTGAAAACATAACTATATAATAACAAAAAATGCCTTGGCCACTGAAAGACCACATTTACCCTTGGTGACTGACCCATGATAGCTCTGATCACATTGTGGATGGCCAAACGTTTCCAAGGCAACCACAAGTTAATTTTTTTTTTTTTTTAATGATCCACAATCAAACTTTTCTGTTTACCTAAGAAAATCTATTACTGATATTATTACCTGAATTGATGGGTAGGAGCGGTTATTTTCTGTGCTGCGTTCACCAAGGATGCTACCAGCCGATCGTCCTTCACATTTATATCGGAATCTCATCCCTCTTTGCCGAGGTTGTTCAAATATTTCAATGGAGGGTTCATGTCCCCCTGAAATAAAAAAAAAAAAAAATAACACAATAGTAAATACATCACAATATAAACAGATATGAAAACATTTCATACAAGTAAGTGGTAATGTTCTAATAATTCAGACACTAGACATTAGTTCATCAATGTATCATTACTGTATATTCTTTCCAATTTCCTTCTCATCTCATGCTGAGGTCTGTATCATTCTGCAACAATAACTAACCCCACAAAATAAAGTACCTGTTAACGTTCTGATTTTAGCATGGTTGCAAAGATCCTGGTCTGGACTGCTTAAAGTGATTGTAAACCCTCACCTTGTAAAACAACCCATTTAGTTTAAAGTAGAAACAAAAGGCTAAACATCTGTGTATAGATATAATTAAAAATGAAATATACATTTTTCCAGTTTTTAGACGTAATCACATTCTTTCTGTTCTCAGCTGCATTAGAGCTGGGGGAGGGAAATCTGCAGCATACTGAGCTTCCCAGTGAAGGGCTGTGCAGGGGGTGTGTGTCAGGACAGCTAGAGAACTCATCACGCTGTGCTCTGCTGTTTGGTGTGGTCAATTTTTAATAGGAAATCAGAGGGACTATAAGGAACACCAGGGATTTCACATAAAGGAAGAAATACAAAGAGAACAGGATACTTTCTCATACAAACACACGGTACAGCAGACACATATCAGGAATATGAAATGTTGGGTTTACAAACGCTTTAAGCAGTTCACTGATTGCTTGCACTTTAATTACTCTAGGCAACCCTTCCTATGCGCTTGTTTAGCAAATAAATATTTCCAATCTATCTCTCCATTTATGTCCTTATTTCGATGATCAGAGCATTCTAAAGAAGGGGCTAAGCGTTCATTCATGTGATACAAGGCAAATACCTGCCATGTCAGCAAATCGAGACATGGTCAGTGAGCAAACCAGGGCCGGATCACGCCTGTCTGATATAGGGGTGCAGTAAAAAAAGTAATGGTACCCTTTAAGCATGCAAAATCCCAAAACACTTCAGTCTTGCACTGTATTTATTGAGCTGAAGGGCACTGGATAATGATGTCACCCACTTCTTGGCACCACATGGGAAAGTCTCCCATTTACATCACCGTTCCTCCTTCACATCAGATTCTACCCAGCACTTCAGAGTCAGTTCCCTTTATATCACACCCCTCCCATTACATCGCTTCCTTCAAATCAGAATCTCCCCCATTGCATCAGAGTCCCCCTTCCTATTGGAGTCCCCCCATCACAACGGAGTCCTGCCCCCCCCCCCCACTAAACACACACAATGGAAACAGATGATGCAGTACGATGGAAAGCCTCTCTACTTCCAATGTCACTGGAATTTGGGGTGTACCACTGAAATCTGGGGGGGGGGGGGGTTGAAGTACCCTACTAGATCCAGACCTGGAGCAAACTGTTACATTTTTGGTAAAAGTCAAGATTTTAATATAACAAATAACAGATATTGTGGCTTTATCCAGGAAAGAATGAGCTGTGTGGCAAAACTGAAGGCCAGAACTGTAGGAAGGTAATATTATGTTTGCTATGTTGGTGAATGAAACACTTTTCTTTAAAGGAAAACATATTCTACTTACCTAAAAGCGGATTCTGCATCATCATATGATGACCTATAGGGAAGAAAAAAGATTTGATTAGGTAGGGAATGGTAGGCAAGAGTATAATTACACCCATAGCTAACCATGGGACTTCTTTGGTCTCCATAGCAGGGTGCCCAGCACAGTGTCTGGCTACACAGAGGTTTATGCAGGTATAAATATAATTTTTCAAGTAAAGAAGGTACTGTATGAATAACTTCGAAAGCAGTTAGTATTAGAGGAAATTCTCTATTAATAGAGGGAGTTAGAGAGGCAGTGGGCCCCTTATTGATTTTGCTGTAGGGCCTTATCACACTCGAGTAAAGTCCTACTTGCCGGCCAAAGTCCTCAAAACAGGCAAAACACACAATGGGTGGATTCTAATGGCTTGAACCAGTCAACGACTTCTTATCTTTGGCTATTCAAACAGCAGGATGCCCCAACCAGGGTTTTTGCTCAACTACTTCCTCAAGAACTTTAAATCAACCTGGCAGTCTACATTGTATTAGATAAATTACACGTTCAAGTTCACCGGGGGATATTTAATTCTAGATGGAACTGGCAACCCAGGCAAATACATTTTTCTGCTGACTTCCCAAAGAGATATAAGAAGCTGGTTAATCTGCTGGTATTTTTCTAAAATAAGCTGTTTTTGGGTGGACAGTCCCAATACAGAGCAGTAAAGAACATTTACAATTAGGGAATATTTAGATAAGTTTAAAAGAATGTAACAGGGATGTCTTCTTCTGTCAGAAGCAGAAGTAGGGAAACTCAAGGTTAAGATGTAGCAGCTCATTCATAAAACTGCCTTCACCAAGTTTTGACTTCATAACTAAGTTCTACTGTAGGAGGATGTGACAATCTCACTCAAGACAGAGGCTTTTGGAGGGGACTGCATGCTAGCCTACTGACTTTGGGCCCTGGCTTGTGAGGGAACACTGCTCTATGTAGGTGTATGCTGGGGGACCCTTGGAGTAATGTTACTTTGGATTAAAGTCCACATCTCCCCAAGACACACAGACTCTGGGACTCTAGGCCTAGGATCCATGTTAAAGGCCTAGCTGCCTATTGCCAATAGGGGACTGCTCCGCACAGTCAGACTCATGGAAGATGCTAATGTCATCAGCTCAACCACCTGTCTTCCACATATTGTTTATTGTACTGATTAACTCACCTATTGTCTACTGTGGGGATGTGTTTACGCCTATAATAACGTGTATTGTACGTCAGGAGCTCGATGACGGCAAGTCTGCTAGTTAATTAGCTCAAGATAATAAATCACTGTCATCTATTAGTTGCTAGTGGGAAAGTAGAATACTGTTTGTGTTGGTTGTTCCTTAGATATGTTAATTATATTTCTGTACACAATCTCATCTGCATATGATAATATAATCAGGCACCTGACCTGGTGTGGTATACATTCGGTGTGAGTTTGTTCAATAAAGTTTCCAGATCTTATACAAGCTATTCTCGGCTAGTTTTGTATGGGGGCAGCTAAAATATCTGATATCTATGTTCAAGACTGAAGGAATCGGTATACTGACGGAAGCACACAAGCACATTGCGGGGTCGTGGTTCCGTTATAGAGGATATGAGAAAGTCTGTATAAAAACAGGTACAATGAAATACAGATGAAAGTGCTTGGCAGCTATTTATAGCTCTGTTACATAATAAGCATGGATTAACATGGTAGGTGGGGGGGGGGGGAAGCATACTCAAGAACTGGCAACAAACTATAAGAAAATCTCTTGCAGTGTACAATGTCTATAGTTTATTGGTCCCCTGTGCAACTAACCAAGGGGTGTCCAACTCCAACCCTCGAGAGCCATTTTTAGTATCTCTCTAATAGACAGCAGTAAATGAAGTAAAGTATGGTTTACAAAGACCCAGTAAATTAAAGTTTATACCAAGATTCAGCCTGTACGTGGCTCTTGAGGATTGGCATTTGTCCCCCCTGTTCCAACCATCATATACATATTAAAGACTTAAAAGAATTGGGCTCGTGGGTGGCAACATTTCTTCATTGCATCACAACTGCATGAGTCTGAATAAGGCTCTATTTTGTAAGGTGTGCCTTGTAATAGCAATACCAGACAGCAGGCATGCTCTATACCACTGGAATCACTGTGGTAGGTATTTTTTTTTTTTCAAATCTCCATAAACAGGATGGAAGTTTGTAAAGAACATATTTTGAAGTATTTGCTCATTTTTATACCTAATTTATTAAGACACTAAAGCCGGCCACAGCCGGTTCAAATCTCAATTGGTTCAGCAGGGACTGGCCGAGATTCAAATCATTTATGGGCAGGCTGAATGTACCCAAGTTGATCCATTGATCAACTTGGGTACAACCAGCCTGTCAGATTTTGCATATGATTAATGCTAGCGGCTAGCCCCTCTGCCAGGAGAACACAATGGCTCCACGGGAGGGGTTCCCTCATTAACCCGTGGTTGCAGTAAAGAAAATCACTGCATCTATGGTATTGCCAACACTTGTAGGCAAACAGTTTTTTGGCACTGCCTTCAAACACTTGAAAGGCAGTGCCCCCCCACCCCTTCCATCTCTTCAGCAATTCTGGCAGCACTCATACATCTATTTCCCAAAGACAACTTCTGGATATGACGGTGAGCACCTGCACTCAACTTCTTTGGTCGACCATGGCGAGGCCTGTTCTGAGTGGAACCTGTCCTGTTAAACCACTGTATGGTGTTGGCCACCGTGCTGCAGCTCAGTTTCAGTGTCTTGGCAATCTTCTTATAGCCTAGGCAATCTTTATGTAGAGCAACAATTCTTTTTTCAGATCCTCACAGTTATTTGCCATGAGGTGCCATGTTGAACTTGCAGTGACCAGTATGAGAGAGTGAGAGCGATAATTTAACACATGTGCTCCCCAGTCACACCCGAGACCTTGTAACACTAACGAGTAACATGACACTGGGGAGGGAAAAAGGCTAATTGCGCCCAATTTAGACATTGTCACTTAGGGATTTACTCACTTTTGTTGCCAGCAGTTTAGACATTAATGGCTGTGTGTTGAGTTATTTTGAGGGGACAGCAAATTTACACTGCTATACAAGCTGTACACTCACTACTTTACATTGTAGCAAAGTGTCGCTTCTTCAGTGTTGTCACATGAAAAGATATAATAAAATATTTACACAAATGTGAGGGGTGTACTCACTTTTGTGAGATACTGTTTGTGTGTATGTATGTATATATATATATATATATATATATATATATATATATATACACATTATGTAGTGCAAGGGCCTGCCTGATTGCATACAGATTGAAAGTGTTTAGGTTTGACCTCATATTATATGGTTTTTGGTAAGTCTAAAGAAAAATTGTTCAAGAAAATTGTATAATGTATAGCCAGCCTTAGCTGTATGACCAAAACCGTGGCCTAAATCAAAGGACACAAAATGTGGATGGAATAGCCAGCTCACATCACTGTAAAACCTTTTAAGAAAAACACCGTATTCGCATTTGTCATTCAACAATAACAGAAAAATAAAAAAAAAGGTTAAAAAAAGCCACTTTTGATGCTAGAGTATTGCACAGCGTTGTCAAAGTAGGACAAGAAACAAACTTGCCTTAGGTTTATAACTCCTTTTAACACCCCAGTTGCACTCCACTTTGCACGTTCACTCTGTTCATTCTCATTGATTTCATGCAGTAAGCACCAGTCCACTCCAAAAATGTCCACAGCTTGTTCCAGCAATCCCTTCATACGTACAGTATATGGTGAGGGGGGGGGAGCACACATAGCAGCATTGGGGAGCACGCCAAATGGCCCAATCAGGTGTATAAGAAACAATTGCTTTCAGAAAGAGCCACCAGTTGGAGGATACATCCACAATTGTGGATTCGGGTGGAAGTTCTTCTTTAAGCATGGATCATTCCTGGATCCACACAGGCCCCCATCTTACCCCTGTAAGTTAAAAACTATAAGGCTCAGTTTCCACTATTGCGACTTGTTGTGCGACTTGACACATGTCAAGTCGCACAACAAGTCAAAACCCATTATTTTCAATTAGGCCCGTTCTAACTGCTGCGACTTGAGTCCCAGCGACTTGTAAAAAGGTTTTTGCACTACTTTTGGGCCGACTTCAGTGAGATTTGTCCCTCATAGAAGGAAGTCGCACTGAAGTCCCCAGAAGTAGCCGCAAACAAGTCACACTACAAAGTCGCGCTAGAAGTAGCGCGACTTTGTAGCCGCAATAGTGGAAACGTAGCCTAAATGATGAGGTTTACCAACAAACCTGACACATTTCCAGCGGTCTCAGGACTTTTTCCTTCTTGTTTCCAATAGACATGAAATGATCACTGATGATTACTCGGTGCTTTCCCTGACATGAGGCAATTAGACAATGCTGTATCATATGGAGTAGAGAGCCTTAACAACCCCAATATGATTTTAATGGTTAGCTTCCTGCAACAAAGCTGCTAAGACAAGCCCTATTCGAAGCATATTTCTTTCATCCTATATATACATGTATAGATATGTAAGTATGTGTTAAAAAGTTTTGTTTTTAGGTAAACTTGGATCAGTGTCAGCCTACTCTTTTGTATTCTTACGGGAATCTAAGTACAAAGAATGCAGTCAAACTAGCACTGGCACATTTCACAATGTCACAAAGCAGGCTATGTATAACCTGTTTCACTGCATTAAATGTGTATTTCTTAGTGCTCACATAGCTCTCTGCTTCCAAGAGATGATCACTGATGATCATTCTAAACCATTCTTAAAACTAGTCAAGATGAGAATCCTATCTCATAGACAACATGAGATTAGAATTCGACCATCCTTCCTGGGTCCCTCAAATGACAACTCCCGCTACTCTATGATTGTGAAGGGGGTGGCATACCATAAGGTGCAGAGTGCAGGGGCTGCAGAAGAGCACACACCTATGAAAATAACCTCCAGAAGACATTATTTTGATTGAGCTCTCAGCACTCCCAGGAAAGTGGAGGAGTCTGAAGGTGTGGAGCATATTGTATAAGCAAAATAATATTTAAAAAAATACGATTTTAGTTAATTTTAAAGTAAAAGTTTACCCTATAATTACTCTATGAACACGAAACAGCCATATAACACATGTACCTTGGGCTAAGACCAAACACTACTACTTGTAGCAAAGGCAAAGCAAAGGGCGGAAGCAAAGGCAAAAAAGAGGAAATGTGGGTGTGGGGCGAAAGTGAAAGTCACAAAATCCAAATTAGCAGTGATAGCATGTATTTCTTTTATCAGAAAATGAATTACATGCCAGTGGAATTTGCACTCGCATATGGAAAATATTGTATTAATGTACCAGTATAAGATACCACAGAGCATACAGTAGACTTGGACTGACTACATGTTTTGTTCTTAATAATATTATTCATTTAACATGAAACTGACATCAATTATTTAGTAGACAGGATATCAGTTAAAGACTTTACTTCACTTTTTCTTTTGTCCAGGTTTATACTCCGTTCCAAGGAAGGCTAGTTTGGGGTTGTAGGAGCACTGGGATTTCGGCATTGCAGGTGTGGTGTCAATAGACCTTAACCACCATCTGTCTGATCCATCTGGAAATGGTTGCATAGGAAATGGACAACCCTTTCCGAGGCCCATCCGTGAGCACAAATAGTGATTCTGAGTTCCTAAAAGACCCTGTAGCTATGAGGTACACCCTAATTGCATGGTCCACATCCAAGGCATGCAAAGCAATTTCCTTCGCATGTGTTGGCCTGGGACACAGGGAAGGCAACACAATGTCTTCATTGAAATGAAAATCAGAGACAACATGAGGAAGGAACGACGGACAGGGGTGAAGAACCACCAGTAAGGTTGAACGGCAGGATAATGCCGCCAATTCAGACACCATGCACACAGAGGTGAAAGCCACCAAAAAGGCCACCTTCTGGGACAGCGTAAGCAGGGGAATATCTCGAAGATTCTTAAAAAGAGGCTTCTGGAGGACTGAGAGCACCAAATCGAGGTCCCAAGGTGGCAACAGAGACCGCACCGGGGGTGTCAAGTGCCTAACTCCCTAAAAGAAACATACGCAACAGGGAGAATGTGGCCAAGGCCATCGAAATAAGGCAACTAAGGCTGACACCTGACCCTTGATAGTAATCAAGGCCAGTTTCTGCTCAACCCCCCATTGACCAGCCACACCAGATCGGCGTACTAAGCCCGGCGAGGCCAGTCCGGGGCCACTAAGATGACCAGAATCCCTTCTGCCTCGATCCTACATAGAAGTCATGGCAGAAGCTTGAGAGGAGGGAAGGAATAAATCAGACCATACTGACTCCATGGGGCCACCAGCGCATCTGTGGCATCCGCCAGAGGATCCCGTGACAGAGCCACAAACCTCTGCACCTTTCTGTTGAGCCAGGAATCCAAGAGATCCACCTCGGGGATGCCCCACCGGAGACACAACTGATGAAACAACTCAGGATGAGGGGACCACTCCCTTTGGTCCAATGCCTGCCGACTGAGGTAATCTGCCTGCCAGTTTTCCACCCCGGGAAAGTGTATGGCGGAGAGGGCTGGAACGAACCGTTCTGCCCACCTTAGAATGCCAGCTACCTCCAGAGCCTCCAGAACACTTCTTGTGCCCCACTGGTGACTGACATAAGCCACGGCTGTGGCATTGCCTGATTGAATACACACTGGACATCCCATTCAATGATCCAGGCACAGTCTGCTCGCTCGGAGTTCCAAGACATTGATCGGTAGTGTGGACTTTTCCAGTGTCTAGATCCCTTAAGCAGAATGCTTGCCGAGGATGCCTCCCCAACCAGACAGGCTGGCATCCATGGTGACCACTGTCCAATACAGGGTGAGGAATTATTTGCCCAGCTGAAGCGCCGAAGAACTAAGCCATCAAAACAGGGACTCTTTAGTTCCCTGGCTCAGCCGGGTCTGATTGTCCAGAGACTGCTGATTCTTGTCCTATTTGGCCAGAATCTCCCTGCAGGGACCTTGTATGGAACTGTGCAAAAGGAACCGCCTCAAAGGTAGACACCATCAGGCCCAGCACCCGCATGCAGGTCCAGAGGAATGACTATCTGCTGGACAGCAGGAGATGAATTGCAGCCTGTACTTTCTGGAGTTTGTCCAGAGGAAGGAGCCCTCTGGCTAAGGCCAAGTCCAGAGTCAGACTCGACTAGTCCAGCTTCTGGATGGAACCAGAACAAACTTCTGAAAATTCAGAATTCAGCCAAACTCCCTCAAGCTCATAAGATGATTTCCAGGTTTTTCAACAGAGCAGTAGGAGACCCTGCTCGCAGAAGGAGGACATTCAAGTAGCCCAGTACCGTGATCCCCCATTGGCATAACAATGCTGGCACCGGGGCCAACAGTTTCGTGAAGAACCCGAGGAGCAGAGGTGAGACCAAGTGGTAATACCACAAACTGATAATGCTTCTCTCCCATGGCAAAGCGGTGGAAGCGCTGGAGAAGACACATATTGGAATGTAAAGGTAAGCGTCCTTGATGTTGATGGAGGCGAGAAAATCCCCCTCATGCAGGGAAACCACCACCGTGCGGGAAGGAGGGGAACCTGGGGGTCTGACTGTCTCAAGGAGGGACCGACGTCCACCCCAAAACCATCCAGGGGGAGAGGGGGGACAGCTACTCACCATACCAGAAACCAGGGGAGCACCACTCCAGACAGAACCCATCATTATCAAAATGGGGAGGCTGTCGGCCAGGAGGAATGCTGCGACGTGGGCAAAGACCCAGTTGTATGCGACCTCGCAAGGCGTTTAACTCACAGGCCAGCCCCCGTCCGGTAGGGCTATGTTGCGGCCGACCTAAGCGGAACTAAGGTCTGCGCGTGCTCACTAGCCAGACTGGGGTGATCACTGGATCTAGATTATCCAGCCCATCGCCCAGTCCGGCAGTTGATTGTAGGTTTAGAACTGTATAAAAGTGATGAAGAAATGTATTGATTTAGTTATCCTGGGGTTACAATTAAAAGTAGTTATCTTTGAGATGACATGTCCTCTTGAAGGCATATGGAAATGAACTGCAACATTACACATAGGAGATATATGAATTCTACTTTAGAAAACCATTCTCATGTGCCATTCAAGGCTTACAATCTTCTCATATAAGGAAACAACCAGTAATGCAAAAACAGCTGTGTTGACTTCTATGGATTAGTACCTGTAACTTCAAAGAGGGAGGTTGGGGAATCCCATGAATAAAAAAAAGCTAACAGTTATTTCAGATGACACCTAAAGCTATACCCAACGTCTGTTCAAATATGCTGCTGAAACAAAAGTATACCACACAGTAATAAAAAAATAATACAAAGGCTCTTTGTGTCAATAACATTGCTATGAACTAACTTAAAGGTGTTTTCCACTCATTAGGAGAGGTGGACCCATAATTCCGACTCTCACAGCAGCTGCCCTGACGAGGTCCCTTACTAGTCAGCTTGAATAGCGAACAGGTTTCACGATTTGTCATACACATGTGGCATGTTGTATTGTTCATTTATCAGTGACATATTTAATTAAAGCTTCAAATGGCCTTAATAAAACAAATTTTTCCAAAAAATAAAAGCTTCAAATGGCCACTGCCTACACCAGTCCTCAGTGAGTCCCGGTGCTGTTCATATCACCTTCGTTACGGGGTGACTGGTTCTAAAGCTGGCCATAAACAGCTAGAATCGGCTGAAATTCAAGCCATGGGTGGCACCGTAGGCATCAAATTCAATAAGCCAGATGGAAAATTAACATTGGCACAGAGATTGCATTCTATTTAGTCACTGTTTTATGGCTGTATGAATACAATAGCTGATAGAGGAGATTCCTCCATCCATGTTGTTAGTTTTAAATAGAAAGGTTTAGAACCTTTTACTGGGTTTTTATTGCTATCTGTGTCCCTACTGACATGGAAATTCACCCTCTCAGTTTGTCCTGGTGACCACTGTCTCTGGTATAGAAAAAGATGGTAAAATCTAAAGTTTTTGAGTTGTCACAGAAACAAAAAGGGAAGAGGAATCTTCCAATGGGGACACCTGTCCTGGTGTATACAGTCTACGAGGATGTCTCTCCTCGCTTAGGAGATATTTACTCTTATTTACAAGTTGCATCTCCTTGACGGGAAGGGAGATCTCCCCAATGAGAAACAAGCAGCACTATTTTCAAAATTAAAGAAAAAAGTTTATGGCTATAAAGATTCTTTAACCGCTTCCGGACTGCCTCACGCATATACATCAGCAGGGCGGCCCTTCGGCGCGAAAACACGTACCTTTTCATCATTTTTTGTTCCAGGTCTGGGGCATGCATGCGTGCTACTGGCGACCTGCTCCTGCTGTGATTGGACACAGCGGGAGGCATACAGCGGGTCTGTCGTTCCTGAGAGAGGCAGAACTGCGGTCTGCCTATGTAAACAAGGCAGATCGTCGTTCCTTCAGAAGGGGAAGATGGAGATCTTGTCTTTCTGCTACGCATCTCTCTCTTTCCCCAGTCAAAGCATCCACACAGTTAGCAAGAACTACCAGGTAACACAATTAACCCTTTCATCGCCTCTGATGTTAACCCCTTCCCTGCCAGTGTCATTAGTATAGCGACAGTGCATTTTTTAGCACTGATCACTGTATTTGTGTCACTGGTTCCCAAAAAGTATCACTTAGTGTGAAATATGTCCGCTGCAATGTCACAGTCCCGCTAAAAATTGCTGATCACCGCTATTACTAGTAATAAAAAAAAAAAAACGCCATAAATCTATCCCATAGTTTGTAGTTGCTATAACCTTTTTGCAAACCCATCAATATACACTTATTGGGATTTTTGTTTTACTAAAAACATGTATCAGAATACATATTGGCCTAAATTGATGAAGGCATTGGATTTTTTTTAAAAAAATTTTGGATATGTTTTTATAGCACAAAGTAAAAAATTATGTTTTTTTTTTTTTTTTCAAAATTGTCAGTGTTTTTTTGTTTATAGTGCAAAAAATAAAAACTGCAGAGGTGATCAAATACCACCAAAAGAAAGCTCTATTTGTGGGAAAAAATTACATCAATTTTATTTGGGTACAGTGTCACCTGCCTACGTAATTGTCAGTTAGAGTAACACAGTGTTGTATCGCAAAAAATGGCCTGGCCACAAAGGGGGGTAAAGCTTCCAGAGCTGAAGTGGTTAAACCAGCCTTTCTCAACCTTTTTACCACAGAGGAACCCATGAAATAATTTTCAGATATTGGGTAACCCCTGCTAAAGTTCATTAAACAGGGTCATTGAGATGAATTCCCTTCATAATGTTGGCCAGTGGGAAGGATACCCTGCTTACAGTGGTGGTCAGAATGCAACTCTTACAGACAGCTAAGAAGGTAATTGGTGGCATACAGTTGGCTCTGCCAAGTGGTACTGGATCTGGAATTATGCAAGCACCATCAAATGGCAGGTCATTCCGACACATCTCAAGGAACCCTAGGAACCTCTGGAGGTGCTCTAGGGCAGTGGTCCTCAACTCCGGTCCTCAGGGCCCACTAACAGGCCAGATTTTAAGTATTACCTTGGGGAGATGCAGACTAGAGTACTGCAATTACTGAGCAGCAAATTATATCACCTGGGATGTATTCAGTTATCTTGCAAACCTGGCCTGTTAGGGGGCCCTGAGGACCAGGGTTGAGGACCACTGCTCTAGGGTTTCACTGAACCCTGGTTGAGGATGGCTGCTTTCAAACACTGGATTTGAGCCTTCATTCACACCATCCTCCTCATAATACATGGTCAGGGTAAAACCTTGATAATTCAGCTGGAGATGTGTCTGCACACTCTTGCTTACCTGTAACTCGTGTTTTATTGAGCTTCATTCAACATGGACTTATACTAAGAAAAAAAATTGTAAGTACTGTTGTAAGTACTGTTCCCATCATGCCATACAAATCAGAGGCTTATGCAAGTCTTCATTAAATACTCATAGTGGAATCCTACATACTTGACTTAGTGACCTATGAAGTTACCAATATAATTTTTAAAAGGTTATAAAACAGAGAAACAAGTGCCCCTAGCATAGTTTAGTATATAACACAGTAGAATATTGCACTCACATACTTGTAAATGTAAAAACACCCATAGGGTCCTTTCACACGGGCTTTCCGCCCGGCGGACTCCATTTTGCTCAGCGGGGATCAATCCGCCGATCCCCGCTAAGCAGGGGGATGACAGGTCCATCTCTGCCTACTTTGTAGAGACAGACCTAGCAGATCCCCGCTCTCCTCTATATGAAATCAGATGAAAATGGACCGCTTGTCCGTTTTCATCCGATCCGATCCTCCAGATGGATGGAAAATAGGGTTTCGATCTGTCTGAATTTCGCGGACAGGATCGGATCAGATAGCAGTGGGTGTCAGCAGACATGTCACCGCTGCTCCATAGCGGTACATGGAGCATCCGATCAGGTCCGCCTGAAAAACTGTGAAAGTGTGAATGGGGCCATAATCAGTACAGGACAACCAGGAGCTCACAGGATCAATTCACGCTTCTATGTGGTTCTCTGAGATTAAAACTCACAGATCCTGTGAACTCCCCGTTATCCTTGCATTAGCTATGGCTGGTTTCACATTTATGTTTATCTGAGTGCAATATACTGTTTTTTTTAATTATCAATACATTTAATAAAATATTAATAAATATAAATTTGTTTCTGTGCTTTATATGTTTCAGCTCTTTGGTTTTGGTTTTAATAAGCCATTACACACCAGTCGTTGCTCAGTAGAATAACCCTAAATAATAAAAGAGTGTCTACCAAAAACAGTAGCAGTAAGAGTATGCTGAATAATTATCCACCCCCCTTCCCTTTGTAGGCAGGTGCAGTCTATTTTCTCCACTGCAGGCAGCGCTCTTCTGCAGTGGAAATGAAGGTGGGGGAGGAGGTCGAGATGAACCTCAGTCACAGAGAGGCAGTATCCACTTGGATGCTGGCACCCCATGTGACTTTGGAGGCTTCTTTGGGCAGGCAGAGTCTATTTAAGACCCTGGCTCCCAGGTTTGGCATGCATTTCACGTGTGGCAAGAATAGGGACAGGTCACCTGTCTCTCAGGGACAGTGCTTAGTGTCCGGGAGAGGTTCCAGATGAGTAGGGAAAGTGCAGGGACACACCATCCTACCCTAGCCTCCCCACTTGGGTATGGACCAGCCAGGCCACAGTTCGCCCCCTTGAGACAGACGCTGTCGACACACCTGAGACCTTCTGCTACTACTCATCACTGTTACATTCTGTAAGAGTTCCTGGTTAGGTGCCTTCCCACCAGGATTGTTTTGCATTGCTGAATTTTCATTTCAGTACAGTTCTGTTTTCTGCAAGTGATTTCTATCATCGCACCACACTACACCTACCCACACCTTTAGTGTCGGTTCACACTATGGCGATCCGACTTAGGGGGCGACCTGTGAAGTCGCGTGCACCGCGAATTCGGCGCGCCTTGCACGGACTTCATAAAATGAATGTCTATGCAAGTTGCTCCAGGTCGCCCCGAAGTAGTACAGGACCCTTTTTCTAAGTCGGAGCGACTTGTGTCGCTCCTATTAGAACGGGTCCTGTAGCGGTCAATGGACCGCGAGGGAGCGCGACTTGTCAGGCTGACAAGTCGTGCTAGTGTGAACCGACACTTATACTCCTCATTTATAACAAGAAGACAACAAGACTAAAGATAAATAAATAAATATAAAATATGTAGCGCTAAAACAGTAAAATAAGTCCATATAAAAAGTCCATCCATGTGGCTGCTCTAAATGACAGTGGTTCCAGTATGACGTACTGTGGAGGTATAATTTCTGAGATCCATCTCTGTGAAGAGGTCCGGTCCAATCCAATACTAAGTGTGTTGCAGCTTGTATGTTAACTCAAGGCCCATTACACTCAATTGTCCGGTAAGCGTGTTTGGAACACTCTACTTAGTGGTGGACCTTCTTCACTCTTGCAATATTGGGTGCTGTGCAATATCACTGGGATAATCTTTTATTGGAAATGGACTTTTTATATGGACTTATTTTACTGTTTTAGCGCTACATATTTTATATTTTTTGTCTCGTTTACATATGATCAGTGTATGACCAAGTGTAGCTGCTTTTTGGGATTTTATTGAGAAAATATCTGCTCATTGTTTTAAACTGTTTTTAGCGCAACTATACTTACATTCTATACATAAATAAATACCTGTACAATAAATGCCCCATAATGTGTCAAAAGCAAGACTCCTATAATACAAAGTTTTCTGAAAAAAGCATTAGTGTGTATTAATAATACAGCAATGTGTGGAGAGTTAATTGAGATCTTCAGCTGTGGCACCCCAATAGCACTTCATGTATTTTATATATACACTTTGAATCAGGGTTCAGATTTTGGATCACCGACAAGGTTGCTTTTCTTTAATCCCACCTACTCACAGCCCTTCTCCCCTGCAGGGCTTCTGGATCACTACGTGGTATCCTGGACCCACTCAACCTCCTATGACCACAAATGTATTGGAGATGTCCTAGTCACCAGAATGTCCTGCCCAAGGTAATCCGACAAAACTTCTTGACTTTAGTACTGCCGTAGTATTGTAAAGCTTTCACAGGTCACTGACTGCCTTTGTTATGCAGCCTTGATTTATGATTTCTTTGTTACCTTTTAAAATACAAAGAAATATATACATACATGAAAGGGTCATAAAAAAACACTGGTCCTTCTGTGATCAAACATCAGTCAATGAGAGCTGTGAAGCCACAATGAGTAAAAGTCAAAGTATACAATACTGTTGTCTGAACGCTGGTACTAATTAAGCAACTCTGACATTTACATGCCATTTGCCTGTAAAAAGTGAAGTCATAAAAATTTCTATCATATAAACATAAGCACAGGCGTATGATTACAGTAACAAGACAAAGGTAACACCAGCAATTAAAAATAAAAGACTACTTACATCTTGCCTGGGATTAACCCTGTTGGAATTGAAGGTAATAAAATAAAATGACCTTAGATTTTTTCTGAGTCATCAGTCTAAAGATATTTCTAATGTGCTAGCTAGTTATTGATCATGATGAGAGAATCAGAATTAGCTGGTGTGCTGCCAGTGGGGAAACTACAGAATAAGGGCTTTATGATGATGTTTATCCATTCTGACAAGTGATCAGAGGGAAGACCCCTAAAAAAGTGTTCTGATTTCTAAAACTGGCCGGTCTTATGGCTCTTTGGTTGGTTGTGGCACTTTAAACCAGCCATTTTCAACAAAGGTTTTTTTTTTATGTTTTTATGCACTTTAATATTATACATTTTTTGTGACAATGACCCTTTGAATCATGGGTGTCCAACCTGCGGCCCTCCAGCTGTTGTGGAATTACAAGTCCCATCGTGCCTCTGCCTTTGGGAGCCAACTCCCATCATGCCTTTACCTTTGGGAGTCATGCATGCAACTGTCAGTCTTGCAATGCCTCATGGGACTTTTCTTGCAATGGCTTATGGGTCCTGTAGTTCCATAACAGCTGGAGAGCCACAGGTTGGGCACCCATACTTTAAATAATCTGTCCACCTGTTTTTATCAGAGTAAAATACATGGAGATCAGAATCCCATTTACAATGACAGCTGGGCAGATGTGAAAATTAGACTGGAGACCTCACCACTGCTTGATAATCTGATCATTAGTACACAGCTTTTGAGAGCCGATCAATACAGTTCATCTGATAATATCTGATGGAACAAGCACAAAAATCTCTCTCGTACGATACCAGATCCTAGAATTTTCATTTAGTCAGTACAGTTGTTATTCAAAAATACAATACACTACAACACAATACATCACATCTGAACTTTTATTCTGTTGCACGAGAATTTTTGTCACTTTAGTAAACTCTTCATTTTCCGTATTAAACTAGCATGCAAAAAGAAAACCAGACGATAATCTCATCGTGTGTACCAGGCATAAGGGTCTTCACTAAGGGTCTTCACTTGTATTAGATGTTTTGAAATACTAGTGTAGAGTACACCATGGATCGGAGGATCATTAAAAAGTACAAGAGGGCTGCATGTGGCCCTCAAACTTCCAGTTAAATACCACTGCACCAGAATTTGAGACCGGTTACACCATACACTCTTTGAGCATTGACCATTAGTCCATGGCTGAGCGTTCTGTGTTGACATTGTGGAATGTCTCTACGGTGACTCAGCAACTAATCATTTTTTTGTTTCAGATGTTTTCATACATGCAGGCAGGGAGGGGTAATGGTTCACCTTTTGGCACTTTTCCACTGCAAGTACCGGCTTGGCTCCACTCGGCCCTGCTTGGCTCTGTTTGGTTTTCCACTGCATGGTAACGCATGGTACGGTGTTAGAACGGTTCGGTGCGGTTTGGTACGGTTTGATTTTCCACTAAGGTAAAGTGGGTGGGATAACAACGATTCTCTGACCAATCAGTGGCTAGTAGTGACAAACAGTCAAGGCTGCATGCAAAGGATTGTGGGATATGGTACCGGTACGGCCCTCTTGGAACCACAACTGAGCTGGTACTGTTTAAGCGAGCCGAACCGTTCGGTTCCATGTAGTGGAAAAGCGCCGCCGTACCGCAACGAACAGTTCCTACACCGTACTATGCAGTGGAAAAGCGCAAAAGCGAGCTGAACCGTTTATTTCCATGCAGTGGAAAAGCCCCATTTAGAGTACTGTACTGTAGTCTACTCTTGGTTAAAGATATTACATGGCAATGATGTATTGCTCCAGTGCCTGGGAACCCTTTATTTATATAGACAGGTGAGACAATAAAGTGGCTAATGTGATTGAATAAACATACAGAATCCCCTCTATAGGCTGTGAAAGTTACAAAATATGAATACAATATTTTTTTAATACACTTTTTATGCTGAAAAAAGTATGATTACAAGCCTACGTCACAAATCAGTTTGTTTACTGAATATTACTGAAAAAATGAAAGGGAGGTTACACAGTGAATCATGATTTAACCCTAAATACATGACATAGCAGCAGAAAAGGGCCCTGTCCATATAAGCTTACAATTTAATGTGGAACTACACCACAAACCACCACAAACCTGAGCACCACAAACCAAAAAACACTATTTAATGAATTAATAATATTCAAAGAAAACTCCCCCATCCATCCATCCATCCATCCATCCATCCATCCATGTCTCCATGCTTTATTTTGCTGAGAAATCACTGTGATTACAGTCAGTAAGGACAGATGATTCATGTAGCATTTACTCCTTGGAAACCATCTGCCCATAGCTCAGACATGCACACAGGAGGGTGTGCGTAGCTGAGAAAACCCCTCCTCCCCTTCTGAAGACTCCTGGGATGTAAGACATCTAATGTCAAGGCCTGGAAGCCAGGAAGTAACTCAAGAATTGTGAAAAAAAAAAAAAAGTTTAAAATAAGTAAATATAATATACCTTTCTATCTATTTTCTAATGCTAACCGCATAATGATTAAAAAACAGTAGTAATAACAGTTAATAAAAGTGGCCAGCTTAAAGCGGAGTTCTGGCCTCGGGGGTGAAATTTAGATAAAAATACCCCCGGGACAGTCAGGGCTAGTACATTCCACAATGGATAGCCTCTGAACTGTCCTGGGTCACACTTACCTTTTAGAAGAAATACTTACCTTGAAAATTTCTTCTCCAGCGCTGCCATCTCAGGTGTCGGCAGCTGAAGCCAGAGCATCTTCTTCGGTGACGTCGGAGTCCCACAAAGCGCCTGCATCAGCCCCGCTCGTCCGTTCCGGTACAGGCATGGCATCCCTGCACAGCTTCTGGGCATGCCCAGAAGCTGTTTAGCTGGGAATGCCGCGCCTGCACCGGAACTGACGAGTGGGGCCGGTGCAGGCGCATTGACTCCTGGGAGTCATCACAAGCCAGAAGAGACGGCGCTGGCCGCGGCCGCAGAGGGAGGAAGTGGTAGGAAGGTGAGTATATTTTCTTCTATAACAAGGTAAGTGAACAAAAAAAAAAAAAATCGGGAGCATCCATTTCTTTTTCAGGTGACACTCAGCAAGCGGATGGCCCAAAATCGATTTCTTTTTTCGATTTTGAGGCCGGAACTCCGCTTTAAGTTTATACAGTCCCATTGATACTCTCACATACCACCCAAATTTTTGAGATGGGAACGAGGGACACCTATTAGCAAAAGCATGTAGGCATAGGACACACCCCCTTAAAGGAGAATTATGTACAAAATGATTAGTTAAACCCACAAATACTTTTTTTGTTTTTACCACTACTATTCCTTTTTACTGGCCTTCGAAATTTACAAATGCAGCAATTGAGAAATTGGATGAAAGGTTTAGCACTGTGAAACACTTTTTGAAAGATAAAAAGTGCATTTTATATACAACTATATAGATCAGACCAAAATGAGGGACAAATGAGGAGAAACGAGGGACAGAGGGACTTTGTTCCAAATCAGGGACAGTCTCCCTTGAAATCAGGGACAGCTGGGAGCTATGCTTTCAAACATCTCATTAGGCCTGTGTAGGGGGAATGTGTGGCCCCCAAAATATGTCGGCTGTCTTTTGCCTTGCATGTTGTAACCAGTTGAACAATAAAGATTTTGGACTCCTCCGTTTTTTTTGTTTGGCACCTCTTACACTTGGATAGAATAAAGGGATGATGGAATAGGCACCAAGAAAAACAATTTCACGTCATACTCTCAGAATAACAAGATATGTGGGTTGGACTTTGTTTCACCTTCTCATACAGCAACAAGGCTTCGTACTTCCTCCTTGCATTGTGATGGCAGTTGAACTAAATGCATACACCAACCAGGAAATAACCAAACTTCCTTAAATAAATTCCCCTTTATAAAGAACACGAGTCCAAAGCTTAGAGTAACAACAATACACACTGAATGGGGCAGCAGAAAAAGGAATGAATTTATGAGACCTACGGTTATACTATTTGTAAAATGCCGTATCCCAAAATCACCAACCTACCATCATCTAATAATGTTCTGTTTAAGTTTCTAAAAGAGGTAAATGGGACTAGCCCTTTATACCACCCTAATTCCTTGGTGGCATCAAAAATTCCTGTTCAAGCCATATACTAGCAATCTGGACATGTTCCATACCCCTCCACATTCTGAGATGTTAAAGAGGGACACCATACAGTATGTAACCCCTGACATGTTCCCAGTTATGCGGATCATGAAGAATTCATAGACAAAATGGCTAGTTGGCTGGTTAAACTCACCCATGTGCTAATTTTACCAGTATTTATCATTAAAGTGACACTAAACCCAAGAATAAAAGAAATAAATCATATCCAATACCTTTATTGGTAGCTATCTGTATCTCTTCTAATGTCACTGTGACAGCACATCCTTAAAAAAAATTCAAATCCTCACACATGCAACTCCCAATGTAGAGAGTAATAGGGGCAGATTTCCAGTGACCACCATTGTAAAGGGGAATAGGTGCAAGTTTTCACTGACCACCAATGTAAGGAGTAATGGAGGCAATTTTTCACTGACCACCAATGAAAGGAGTAATGGAAACAATTTTCCACTGACCACCAATAAAAGGAGTAATGGAAACAATTTTCTACTGACCACCAATGAAAGGAGTAATGGAAACAATTTTCTACTGACCACCAATGAAAGGAGTAATGGAGGCAATTTTCCACTGACCACCAATGAAAGGAGTAATGGAGGCAATTTTCCACTGACCATCAATGTAAGGAGTAATGGAGGCAATTTTCCACTGACCCCCAATGTAAGGAGTAATGGAGGCAATTTTCCACTGATCACCAATGTAAGGAGTAATGGAGGCAATTTTCCACTGACCCCCAATGTAAGGAGTAATGGAGGCAATTTTCCACTGACCCCCAATGTAAGGAGTAATGGAGGCAATTTTCCACTGATCACCAATGTAAGGAGTAATGGAGGCAATTTTCCACTGACCCCCAATGAAAGGAGTAATGGAGGCAATTTTCCACTGACCACCAATAAAAGGAGTCATTTTCCACTGACCACCAATTAAAGGAGTAATGGAGGCAATTTTCCACTGATCACCAATGTAAGGAGTAATGGAGGCAATTTTCTACTGACCACCAGTGAAAGGGGTAATGGAGCCAATTTTCTACTGACCACTAATGAAAGGAGTAATGGAGGCAATTCTCCAGTGACCATCAATGTAAGGAGTAATTTTCCACTGACCACCACTGAAAGGAGTAATAGAGGCAATTTTCCACTAGCCACCAATGGAAGGGGTAATGGATGCAATTTTCCACTGACCACCAATGTAAGCGACAATGGGGGCAATTTTCCACTGACCATCAATGTAAAGGGTCACTACTACACTGACCCACTAATGTTAGGGGATGCCGCCATTTTTTCTGTCTACATTGCTTTTCTGTTAATACTGTTCATTACATTTCATGATTATTACTGTAAATAATTTTGTTGTATACATCCTGTGGTGTTAAAAAATTCTCTAGCTACATCACATTTTTTGTCCTATTTAAAACTTCCTACAACTAATGTCATGTGACCTGTAGGTATAATCCTTTTTGGCAGGTGTCCCCCAAGACCCACATATTACTTCAAGGGTTCCTCTGGGGTAAAAAGGTTGAGAAAGGCTTTTGGAAGGATTGTTGATCTGTCACAGAATCTGAAGCCCCCAGAGAGAAGACACCTTTCGTTTCAGAGTTCCCAGAAAGCCCCCCAAAATGATGTAACTATTGACAGTATTGATAGTCAACCCCTCTCTTGTAATGACCAAATGCAAGAGGTGGCCTCACTGAACAATAGGAAGGCATGGAGCCAAATATTATCCATGTTATTCCATCCATGTTATCCATCAATGTTCGCATAGTAGTGTAACATTCTGCCCCAAAGAAGCCAAAGAGCTTCACACTACAAACCACACTCAAGTGTGATTGGGCCCATGGAGGATAATGTTGTGAATGGGGGGGGGGGGGGTGGGCAATGAATATAATTATATCACAGTTAGCAATAAGACTCAGAGGGCCAGAATTCAGTCTGCCCACTTCTGTAATATGCAACTATCACCCTCGTTAGGCAACATCTTAAACACTGCCATCTCAGACTTGCATTACTACAAGAATATATCTGACCGCTATGTGACTCACAAGGTTTTTTTTTTTTTTTACGTATCTGTTGGGGAAGTGATCCACTCATTTCTCGTGACAAACAGTGAGCCAAAAGAACTTCTCCTTTTTAGTTTTCATTACTTACTTATTTATTTATTTTTTGGTTTCAGCCAAATGGTAGAAAATACCTTATGTCAAAAAAAAAAAAAATTACATCGCAAAGAATATATTTTAAATGAATTGAAATCTGAAAAAGTAGGCGGTGGGTTGTTTCTATGCTGGCCAAGTAAAACTAGTTCCCACCACAATCTGCTTGTGTAAAACTTTCATTTTAAATATTTTTTACTGTTTGTAATTAATGAAGACATATACAGTATATACAGTGTAAGGGTAATTCCCAATAAAGTCTATGATGGGACTTTCTTTGATAGAAAATGTCTTAGTAGAATATCTTTTTTTAGCCAACAAGCACATAATAAATCACACAAAAATAAATACAATAATTTATAAATAAATAATTACAAACAAACAAAATTGGTTGTCACACTGCACTCATACTGTCACAATGCATTCGCAAAGATTCACACTGACTGTCATCCTACTGACTGTAACACTGCATTCACACTGTCATCACATGGTCTATTACAGTGCATTCACACTGACTGTCACACTGACTGTCACACTGCATTCACACTGACATCACACTGACTGTCACACCGTATTCACACTGTCATCACATGGTCTATCACACTGACATCACACTGAGTGTCACACTGCATTCACACTAACTGTCATCCTACTGACTGAAAAACTGCATTCACACTGTCATCACACTGACTGTCACACTGCATTCACACTGACATCACATGGACTGTCACACTGCATTCACACTGTCATCACACTGACTGTCACACTGCATTCACACTGACATCACATGGACTGTCACACTGCATTCACACTGTCATCACACTGACTGTCACACTGCATTCACACTGACATCACATGGACTGTCACACTGCATTCACACTGACATCACATGGACTGTCACACTGCATTCACACTGTCATCACACTGACTGTCACACTGCATTCACACTGTCATCACACTGACTGTCACACTGCATTCACACTGACATCACATGGACTGTCACACTGCATTCACACTGACATCACATGGACTGTCACACTGCATTCACACTGTCATCACACTGACTGTCACACTGCATTCACACTGACATCACATGGACTGTCACACTGCATTCACACTGACATCACATGGACTGTCACACCGTATTCACACTGTCATCACATGGTCTATCACACTGCATTCACACTGACTGTCATCACATGGTCTATCACACTGACTGTCACACCGCATTCACACTGTCATCACACTGACTGTCACACCGTATTCACACTGTCATCACACTGACTGTCACACTGCATTCACACTGTCATCACACTGACTGTCACACTGCATTCACACTGACATCACATGGACTGTCACACTGCATTCACACTGACATCACATGGACTGTCACACTGCATTCACACTGTCATCACACTGACTGTCACACTGCATTCACACTGACATCACATGGACTGTCACACTGCATTCACACTGACATCACATGGACTGTCACACCGTATTCACACTGTCATCACATGGTCTATCACACTGCATTCACACTGACTGTCATCACATGGTCTATCACACTGACTGTCACACCGCATTCACACTGTCATCACACTGACTGTCACACCGTATTCACACTGTCATCACATGGTCTATCACACTGCATTCACACTGACTGTCACACCGCATTCACACTGTCATCACACTGACTGTCACACTGCATTCACACTGACTGTCATCACATGGTCTATCACACTGACTGTCACACCGCATTCACGCTGTCATCACAGTGACTGTCACACCATATTCACACTGACATCACATGGTCTATCACACTGCATTCACACTGTCATCACACAGATTGTCACATTGCATTCACACTGCACTCACACTGACTGTCACACCGCATTCACACTGCACTAACACTGACTGTCACACTGCATTCTCACTGTCATCACACAGACTGTAAAACATCCACACTGACTGTGACATTGCATTCACACTGACTTTCCTCATGCAGACTATCACTCTGCACTTCCTGTTTTGTCCCTGGGACAGGAAATGAAGGCAAATCTCCCCAATGGGACCCAGACAGATGAAACAAAACCTAAAATCTCATAGGTGATTTAACGTTTAGATAAAAGCAATTTTCCTTTTAGGTTTGGGTAGAATAGTGAGAGGTTAGAGCCACTGAAAGTCTTTTATTGTCCCCATTAGAAAGATTTACCCTCTCTATTTGTCCTGATCACCAGTGTCTGGAGAATGATAGAGAGGGTACATCCAAAATCAAAGAAAAGGAATGGAGGGGACACTTGTTCCTGTGACATCTGTCTAGAAGGATATTTCACTCACATTAGAAAGACAGCCTCTCATTTCATGTTGTGTTTACAGGACGGGAAGTAAAGGGAAATTTCCCTAATGAGACGCGGATGGCAAAACAAAAAAGAAATAAAAAAATGCGGGCGGTTTGAATCTATCCCTACCCTATCCAAAATGAAGATACATTTTAGGGTTTGACCCTAGGGCTCATTCACATGGGCGCTCAGCCAGTTGTTTACTTTTTGTACTAGCGCTGAGCTGCGTTCAGGCAGTCAATACAAAGTGAACTGATACACGTCGGCTGTATGGACCCGCACAGCCAGCTTTGACAGGTACGCAGGGGTGAAAGCACAGACCAAGATACACAGGCTGTGCATTAGGGTCCTTGCACCCATCAAACTATGCGGGTGAGTCAATGTGTATCCATTCACCTAAAGCGAAACCAACGGCAGTATATACTTACCTTTTCTCCAATGGTCCAGTCCTGCGCCAGTGCCGGCATCTTCTCCTGGGTGCTGTTTTTTTTGCCAGCTTCATTGGCCAATGCAAGATGATGTCACTCCTGTGCATGCGCAGGAGGCCTTCATTCAGGCCCCATTCACACTGGTAAACCCTGCGAATCAGTGCCGGTTCCCGCATCGCAGCAGAATCGCACAGTGGTTCAACACTGAGATCTGTGAATCGCTGGGGGTATCCAATGTAAAGCTAATGACACCCCCATATTGGTTCGCAGAGCGCAGTGCGAACTGTGAAATGGTGCGGGATTCGGATCGCATAGGCGTGAATACCCGTGTGATCGGATTCCAGTGTGAAACAAAAAAAGGGTCCTTCAGTCCCCATTCACACTGGTGCGATGCGGGAAACCCTGCGAATCAGTGCCAGTTCCCGCATCGCAGCAGAATCGCACAGTGGTTCACACTGAGATCTGTGAATCGTTGGGGGTGTCCAATGTAAAGCTAATGACACCCCCAGATTGATTCGCAGAGCACAGTGCGAACTGTGAAATGGTGCAGGAATCGGATTGCATAGGTGTGAACACCCGTGTGATCAGATTCCAGTGTGAAACAAAAAAAGGGTCCTTCGGTCCCCATTCACACTGGTGCGATGCGGGAAACCCTGCGAATCTGTGCCAGTTCCCGCATCGCAGCAGAATCACACTGAGATCTGGGTGTGAACACCTATGCGATCCGATTCCAGTGCAAACCAAAAAAAGGGCCCTGCACCATTTTGGTGCGAATGCGATGCAATTTCAGCCATACATTTTGGCTGAAATTGCATCGCACAAACATCGCATGTGATCTTCATAGCTATGCGGTGCGAATTACATGCAATGTCTGTCATCACACTGGTGTGAACTGGCACTCCAGCACACAGGAATCATGCTGCCCGCTGTAGGCTGCGCTACGCATTGGCAGTTCAGTTTACATGCCAGGGGATGCTGCACACATGCAGGTAAGTGTACTTTATTGCAGACGAGACATTGCATGCCACTTCTGCAATAAAAAACCCGCCTGCTTGCAGTGAACAACAGCAGAACTTTAGTTCCGCCTTACACATTACACACTGACCCCTATTTACTAAAATGAGGATCTATCCAAACAAACCAATCAATCTGGCCCTCATGGTGGCCATACATGCTTTATAACTGATTCATTTCTTTTCTGATCTGTAGAAAAAAATCCAAACTACAGTCAACAACCCAATCGATCGATACGCCATACACAGGGAAACAGAGATACGTTAATAAATGATCAATCGCATTTCTGTTTTCACCATTCGGTTTCACAATCTGACCTTTCCAGATACGATTAGAGCAGTCCTGCCAATCAATACAATACGATTGATAATTCAAATCAATCAAATCAAAATATGATAACTTGATGTTTTTCATGGAATGGCACATTGATCTAAAGGTGATCAGATTGTATTTTCTATGGTGAGCATTGTATAGGCTGCTTACAAGCGCCAGCACAAACAAAGGGCTCTTGGCGCTGTACAGAGCCGGGCACTCGTGTGAATGAGCCCTACATAAATAGGAGTACACTGGGCACTTACCTGCCATGCTTTTTGTACAGCGTGATGGGACGGTCTCCCTATGACGGGACAGGTAAGGATCTGAGGGGTCCTGTAATGGGGTCCTGACCACTGTTAGTCCTTAGATGTGTCCACACTGCAGGAGGACCAACCTGGAATAGTCCTAGAGGTAGCAGAGTCCTTGTCAGAACTGTCACTGTGACTTCTCCATAGAGGGAGAGGAAAGTCCAAGTGTTCAGCCTTGTTCTTGTAGTGACAGAGGCAGAGTGCTGCAGGAAAGAGTCCGCCCAGTGTCTGTCTACAAACTGGAAAGTCCCTCCACACAAAGCTGTGACATCACAGCCTACCTCCTGTGTGCAGTGTAGAGGGCTCACAGCTCTGACACACATACTGACGTCTCTGAGGTAGAGTGGTCACTAGCAGCACACCTCCATGCCCACTCTCATATTCAACATCAAGTGATTCTTTCAGTGACGTTGTAGAAAGCAACCCCCTCAGCTGTCCTCCATAGGGAGGGAGAGCCCCATCTTTGTGCCCCCCCACCATTCCCACCTGCACTTACATTTCATGAGGTAGAATAAAAATCTCCTAATATCAAACATTGCTGGCAATAATTCAGACAGTTTGCAGACCATTTTAATGTCAAAGCAACTAAAGAGAACAAAGCAGCCTGCCACCAACTCTTCACAATATTTAAAGGCTAACTCCACCTTTTGCAGCATATCAAACCAGTATTTATAGTGTAAGGGTCGGTTCACACCAGAACGCAGGGTGGAAAAGGCGCATTCTGTGCACGTTTCCCACACTATGTTCAAAACGCACTGGCGGGTGCCAATATAATGTTAACAGCACCCCAAAAGCAGATTGCAAACGCAGTGTGTTTGCGGGCACCAAATCACATGGTACTGCAGTACTTTGCAATTTGGTGCAGGCGTCGTGTCGAATAATGCCTCCCGTCGAAAAATGCATCCCACTTACTGAGCATGCTCAGTAAGTGACGTCACTCCAGCTGACTGCGCCGATCAGCTGAGCTACACAGGCGCCTTTTTTAAAAGTACTGCATGCATAACTTTTTGTGCGTTTCGGTGCGATTTGCAGCACATTCAAATGAACTAAACAGAACACAGACACATTTAAAGCAACTAAACAGAACAAATCAGCCTGCAACCAACACTTTACATTATTTTAAGGCTAACTCCACCTTTTGCACCATGTTACACCTGTATTTATAGTGTAAGGGTCGGTTCACACCTGAACGCAGAGTGAAAAAGGCGCATTCTGTGCACGTTTCCCACACCATGTTCAAAATGCACTGGCGGGTGCCAATATAATGTTAACAGCACCCCAAACGCAGATTGCAAACGCAGTGGGTTTGCGGGCACCAGATCACATGGTACTGCAGTACTATGCAATTTGGTGCAGGCGCATTTTTTAAAAGTACTGCATGCATAACTTTTTGTGCGTTTCGGTGCGATTTGCAGCTCATTCAAATGAACTAAATAGAACACAAAAACATTTAAAGCAACTAAACAAAATAAAGCAGCCTGCGACCAACACTATACATAATACACCTGTATTTATAGTGTAAGGGTCGGTTCACACCAGAACGCAGAGTTGGAAAGGCGCATGTTTCCTACACCATATTCAAAGCGCACTGGGGGGGGGGGGGTGCCAATGTAATGTTAACAGCACCCCAAATGCAGATTGCTAACACAGTGCATTTTTGGGCACCAGATCACATGGTATTGCAGTACCATGCAATTTGATGCAGTTGCAGTTCTAAAAGTACTGCATGCACTACTTTTTGTGCGTTTCGGTGCGATTTGCAGCACATTCAAATGAACTAAACAGAACACAGAAACATGCAAAGCAACTAAACAGAACAAATCAGCCTGCAACCAACATTATACATTATTTAAAGGCTAACTCCACCTTATTACACCTGTATTTATAGTGTAAGGGTCGGTTCACACCAGGACGCGGAGTGGGAAAGGCGCATGCGGCAGTAGACAGGATCACCCTTACATGACTTATTAAATAATACCTTAAATAAATAAAAAAGACACCACACCATCTGTTTTTTGGATAAAAAATTTTATAGGCCGCGGCCGTTTATTATTTGTTTAAAATAATAAATAAATAAATAGTTTAAAACTCAACAACACTATAAACACACCCAATCACCACGATCCAGGCGGTAAATAAATAATACATCATGAAATTTTATCCATATTCAACTCAACAACTTTAACACACATTGTCCCCCTTTGCATCAAACAAAGGTGACCCACAAATAATAACTTCGGCCGCGACAGCCAGGGGAGAGGGGGGGGGGGGGGAGGGGAAAGGAAAAGATTCTTCTTGGTCTCCTTGAGGTGATCTGAAGAAACAGGCGGCAAGTAGCCCCTTAAATAGCCCCCAAACTGAAAACCGGAGCTGACCAGCTGACACTTTTGGGCGGCAAATTCGAGCGGGAAGCGGGGTTGAAGCCCAAAATCTCCCTAGATACAGGGGAATTTTGGGCGGGAAGGACACGGAACCTCGAAATCTCCCTAGTTACAAGCAGTTTTTTGAGCGGGAAGGGATAGAGTCTTGAGAGCCAGGTCAAAAATTCAACTGACCCCCTCATAGGCTCCTATGCCTATCTAGCTAATAGCCTAATCTTACATACACTATCCTGCCCTGTCACAGCCCCATGAGGAAAAATGGAGGGCATAATTCATGCCCTATTTCCTTACATTCTGTGCACATTTCCCACACCATGTTCAAAACGCACTACAATTACTGTACCTGCTGACTTTTAATATTAGGACACTTACCTGTCCACAAATCCAGTGGAGTCTTCACCCCAGCTGATTTTTCAGTCGGCTCTCAGGTGCTGCCGCTGCCATTTTGGGTAAGGGAAACAAGCAGTGTAGCCTTGGGGCTTCACATCCGGTTACCTACTGTGCATGTATGATGCGTGCTGTGCTTTGTGAATTGGCCGGAAGGATGGAAGGAAGAAGGACGTACCGCTGCAAATTAACCCGGAAGAGGGAGCTTGCATGCTGGTTTATCATATTACCAGTTATTCCGTCTGGTGAGTGAATTCATTATAAGAGGTGGTGGATTACATTTTTTCTTGATATGGTATTAATATAAGAAGAAGACAAGAGGAACACACAATAATCTTTTATTTTTATTTTGATATTCATATGGCACTAGTTTTGGACACTTTATTCACATTATTTCAAAGGAACTGTTTCCATGGATACACTAATGATTGATGTATGTACTTGTGGATATTTCTTTGAAACATTGTAACATCTTTCTGTTACATTTCTTATATGTTTGTTGAACTAGTTTAACACATTCATATCTGGGTATTTATGAAAGCACAAAAACACTTTTTTTTACACATTCAAATAGGCCAAAAAAAATAAAAAATTTGATACAATATCAATTTAATAATACAATGGTGCAGTGCTAAAAAATATTGACAGAAATAAATAAGTGATCAATAAAAAAAACAGATAAATTAAACGTCCATACTGAAGAAGAAAGAAAAAGATTTCAGTCCTTAACCCAAGAACCCATATGATAGGGCAGTCATGGTGAACCTTGGCACCCCAGATGTTTTGGAACTACATTTCCCATGATGCTCATGCACTCTGCAGTGTAGTTGAGCACCATGGGAAATGTAGTTCAAAAACATCTGGGGTGCCAAGGTTCGCCATCAATGTGATAGGAGGCGTCAAAGAAAATAGCACTGGAAAAGGTTAATCCAACTTCACACAAACTGCTTACCGGACAGATTTGGCCACTAAGTTATAGGTGGTCAAATGCAGCAATAATGGTCTCCCCAGGACCATACACTCGGGATCACCACTTATGCTCCTCCGGCAAAATGAAAATGTGGGGAGAAGCAGACAGACACTTCCATAGCGTGATACGTATGTAACTCGTTTAATTGATAAAACGGAATTGCACTTATAATCTTCCAAATAAAATCAACTCATATGTAGAAAATTGTGTGTAGCGGCATCCCTCCGGATCTCCCTCCAAACTCTCTCATCAAACAGACCAATCATTGATGCATGTACGTGATGACGTCACCGTCGTATCAGTTTCGCAATAATATTTCTTTCACACAGTAGGATTTATGATTTAAGCACTTTGAAAGCTTGTAAAAGTATTTAGTTGGATACACCTATATACAGCGCTGTCATTTTTTGCTTATATTTGGGTACCTGTCAAAACCAGGTATCCGCTCCCCCCGAAAGGTGCTAAATGTGGCAATGGAGGGGGGGGGGGGGGACAAATAAGCGGAACTTCCCTTTTGGGTGGAGCTTTAAGTTCTCCTTTTTGTAAATAATAAACAGGTCAACTGACACCCTACACCCTCCTCTCCACTCCCCACTGTACTTATCTCTGTGGGTGATGAGCTGTCAGTACCACCGATGTAGTGGTCCAGGGATTTGAAATCTTGCTTTTCTCCACTTTCTTTCCATAGGGTTTCTGGGACAGTTCAGAGCAATTCTGATTGGTCAGCGCCACCACAGAGAATCACTCTGGTCTGTTCCGGAAGCCCTGCAGAAAGGGGGAGGAGAGCAGGGATGTTAAATCCCCAATCCCGCTACATTGGCTGCTTTGGCAGTGACAGCTCATCACCCACTGGGGTAAGTACAGCAGGCCAGGGTGGTGGTGGTGGTGGTGGTTGTGGTGGTGGTGGTGGTTGGGGGGGGGGGGGGTGTAGGTTCACATTTTCATTTTTTCTGTAAAGATGAGCTAACTCTTTAAGGCTTCTATCACGCGGGCGATGTGCCCCACGGAGTCCGTTCTGCTCAGCAGGGGATCGATCCGCTTATCCCCGCTGAGCAGGCGGGTGACAGCTCCATCTCCAGTCTGTGTGCAGAAACGTAGCTGTCAGATCCCCGCTCTCCTCTATGGGAGGTCGGATGAGAATGGACCGCCTGTCCGTTCTCATCCGATCCTATCCGATTTGATCCTCCAGATGGATGAAAAATGGGGTTTCCATCTGTCCAGATTTCACGGACAGGAACGGATCGGATAGCAGCGGGTGTCAGCGGACATGTCACCGCTGACATCCGCAGCTTCATAGGGTGTAATGTGTATAATGGTAACTATAGGACCCCCACCCCTCAAAATTCCACCAGCCATAGCCCTGCATTGGAGGTGAGGGTACCAAAAGAAAAGTCCATAGGTGAAGTGTAGGGGACAAGAGGACAGTGCAGGTTGCCAGGGAAGTTGAGTATCAGGTAAGTAAATCTGCGTTTAGCACCCCCTAGACTTAAATGAGGATTTATCCCTTGTAGTATGGGGGCAGCCCCACCGCTAGGGAAGATTTTTCCTAACCCCAGAAATAGGTTTCAAAGCATAAAACGACGGTCTTTGTTTTGGAAAAATTATGCAAATGGTGAAATTGGTAATATCAGTATTTTAGACACGCCAGACAACTTTAATGCAATTTACACAACTTTCACTTAACCTACCAAAATAATTAATGAAGCCTACAGTAAATTGTTTCTCTGAATGCCTATAAAGCTGATCTCCAGGAATTAGACAAAATCTCCCCTGGCAGTGGGATCCCATCCCATCGCACTGCAAGGGTTAAATGCTCATTAAGTCTAGGGGTGCATGGATAAGGTGTAAACTTTATTCCTGGCTCCTGCAGGTTCCCTACATGCATGAATATGACTGGTCCAATCCAGTATGCTTTCTATGGTGCTTTGAGCTCTGATCACAAGCTTACCTCTTCATGTACAATGCAGGGTTAGTAGCCCTGCATTGTACATGATGGATCTGAGGGACCACTCACAGCCTGCTGCTTCGGGCAGAAGAGAGCGGGAGCAAGGGATAGGGTAAGTAATACACCTTATCATGAACCACGCCCCGGACGACGTCACATATGACGAAACCGGTAGGCCGGTATCGGACACCTTGTTGACCACGCCCCTTGGATCGCCGGCTACACAGGAACATAGCGGGACGCCGCTGTTTCACCTTGTCTGCTCGTTTTTACTTCTTTGCTGTAAGTGCATTACCAATAAATAGTTTTTACAATATACTGGATTACGCTATGTGCTTTCCCCACTTTCCTTCCTATTGTGTGGCCTTTACAACGGTTGGAGTGGTCTGTGAGAACCCCTGTGCATCTGGAGGCAAGATCGATCATTGGTCCATTACAAAGCTCCCCTCGGCCTGTCCATTAATTTGGGGGCCCACAGTCTTTGGTAAACTGCCATTTTTGCCATCTCTCACGGGTGTGCTTTCCCTCCTACCTCACCATCTGTTGGGAACTCCATTTTTGGATTATAACTGTCAACTTATCATCCACTCTGGGACTTATATGTTTGGACTATTTTTATTTATTTATCTTATATTCATTGAATCTGCACCTAGGTTTTTTAACACAGGTGGATGGTTTAGTTTTTCACAATTTTTTATTCTTCACGATTTGTTATTAGCGCTACACTATTGTGTTTATATATTGAGTTTGGATTTCTATAGGTCCAGTGTCTAGCAGCTTTTGTTTTGTCAATTTTTGCACATTTATATTTAGCGCAGGTTTTCCCTGTTTTTTCTTAATACACCTTATCGCTGCACCCTTAGACAAACACTGTACAATCTCCTTTGAGCTGCCCATACACTATACAATCTGATTGTGTAATCTACTTTAAGATGGCCATAAACTTTATAATCTCTACAATCTCTGTAAAATCTTGATATCTACCAAGAAAATGTAATATGAGGGCAAATTGAAACAATCCGTTTTAACTAATATCAAATTAGGCAGACTCTTGCACTACATAGTTGGTGGTAGATCTAATGGAGATTGTACAATCAGATTCTATAGTGTATGGTAAGCCCAAACAAGCATTTAACCCTTGCAGTGCGGGGAAAGGGGGCCGCTGAGCTTTAAATAAAGGATGTCCAAGCCCCAAAATAACAATGTAATATATTGCAGCCTTCCAGTCCTTAGATGAGGTAGCTGCATTCTTTTTTATTTTTCAGGTCTCCCACTCCCCCTCAACACTTTTTTTAACCACTTTCCGTCCGCCATATAGAAGAATGACGGCCGCAAAGTGGTTAAGTTATCCTGACTGGGCGTCATATGACGTCCAGCAGGATAAGCCACTCGCATGCACCAGAGATGTATAGTAACTAAGTAGAACTACTTCACTACTGAGTCTGTACTTAAGTACCGAAAGGCGGTATCTGTACTTTCCTAGTGTAGAATTTTTTTCTCCTACTTCCACTTTTACTTCACTACATTTTTTCAATGATGTCAATACTTCTACTCCAATATTTTTTTTTTGTGCTGCATAGTTACTTGTTACTATTATAAAAATTACCACTGCCAGAACATTAGATGGCAGGTTTCATGAAGCTCAAAACGTGTGTATTATCAGCGCATAGGAAAATAAAAGCTACTGTATGTATAAATAAAAGCTGCATTTTA
This sequence comes from Pelophylax lessonae, assembly GCF_965119305.1. Lineage (NCBI taxonomy): Eukaryota > Metazoa > Chordata > Amphibia > Anura > Ranidae > Pelophylax > Pelophylax lessonae. Next base: position 573,842,968 of record NC_138770.1, on the reverse strand, counting down.
ACCACTCTGCAACCGCTCACAGTAATACTACTGCGGCAGAGTGGTTCGTTATCGTCCAGCCACGTAGTATTAACGTGACTGGACTCCTCCCCTTCTGGGCGGCGCTTGCGCGCCGCCGGAGGCTCGCTCCCGCAGTTTTCATTCACAGCGGGAGTCGGGCCAGGGGAGGAGCAGCGGCGATCGCCGCTGCTCTTACCCGATCGTCGGGGATCGAGTCTGGAGATCCGCCCGCTGTGTGTAAACACAGCGGGCGGATCTCCATAGTGACAGGGAGTGACAGATCGGACTGTTCAGCATAGCTGGACATCCGATCTGTCCATGAATCACATAGTCACCTCCCCCCCTACACGTCAGTAAGCACCAGGCATACATTAACCCCTCCCTCTCCAATAAAATTAACCCCTTCCCTGCCAGTGTCATTTTTACAGTAACAGTGCATATATATAGCACTGATTACTGCAGTAATGTCACTGGTACCCCCAAAAGTGTCAAAAATGTCAGTCAGGGGTCCGGTCTGTCCGCCGCAATGTCGCAGTCCCGCAAAAAAAATCGCAGATCGCCGCCATTACGCGTTAAAAAAAAAACACCAAAAATGACAGAAATCTTTCCCTTTGTTAGTAAACGCAATAACTTTTGCGCAAACCAATCAAAATACGCTTATTGCGATTTTTTTTACCAAACATATGTAGCATAAAACAAATTGGCCAAAAACTTTTAAAAAAATTGGTTTTTACATCTTTTTTGGGGGGAATTTCATATAAAAAAATGTGAAAAATATTGTTATTTTTTCAAAATAAACGCTCTTTTTTTGTTTATAGCGCAAAAAGTAAAAATCGCACAGGTGATCAAATACCACCAAAAGAAAGCTCTGTTTGTGGGAAAAAAAGGACGTAAATTTCGTTTGGGTACGGCGTCGCACGACCGCGCAATTGTCAGTTGAAGTCGCACAGCGCCGAATCGCAAAAAGTGGCCTGGACGGAAGACAGCAAAATCCTCCGGTTGTAAAGTGGTTAAATAATAAAAAACAATATGATGTTCAAACTTTTGACTTCTTTCTTTAATAACTACATAACACAGTACTTGTACTTTTACTTTCAGTACTTGAGTAGCAATTTTTTTTTCAAAACTACTGGTACTTTTACTTTCAGTACTTGAGTAGCAACATTTTTAAAAAAAAACTACTTGCAATACTTAAGTACAAAAAATGTTGAATACTTTAGTACTTCTACTCAAGTCACTTTTTGATCGAGCACTTCCACTTCTACTCAAGTCACTTTTTGATCGAGCACTTGTACTTTTACTCAAGTATGGGTTTCGAGTACTTTATACAACTCTGGCATGCACCCACGAGGGCATGCAGAGTGGCGATCGGCGGTGCAGTGTGTCACTCTGACACATCGCATCTCCAATCTCGGTAAAGAGCCTATGATGTAGGCTCTTTACCATGTGATCAGCTGTGACCAATGACAGCTGGTCACATTGTAAACAGGAAGTGCTGTTTATCGGCTTTCCTCCATTCGCGCTGACCAGGCGTGAGTAGAGGAGAGCTAGTCAGGGGCTCTCCTAACGGGGGGGGGGGGGGGGCACTGATAATCAGCGCATTGATTATCTCTGCAGACCCATCAGGGATGCCCACTAGAGCCCACCAGGGATGCCAACCCATGCCACTAGGGAGGCCAACCCGTGGCCACCAGGGATGCCAATCAGTGTTAATTAAAGATGCCAATCAGTGCCTATTAGGGATTCCAATCAGTTCCAATGCCTGTCAGTGCCTCATCAGTGCTGCCTATTAATGCCGCCCATCGGTGCCACCTATCAGTGCCCATCAGTGCCCCCTATAAGTGCCGCCTATCAGTTCCACCAACAGTGCCCATTAGTGCTGCCTATGAGTGCCCATGAGTGCCACCTATCAGTGCCACCTATCAATGCTGCCTATCAGGGCTGCCTATCAGTGTTACATATTTAGTGCTGCCTCATCAGTGCCCATCAGTGTCACCTCATCAGTGACTATCAGTGCCGCCTCATCAGTGCCCCTCAGTGCAGCCTCATCAGTGCTCGTCAGTGCAGGAGAAAACGTACTTATTTACAAAATTTGTAACTTAAACAAAGAAAAACTTTTTTTTTCAAAATTTTCGGTCTTTTTGTATTTGTTTAGCAAAAAAGAAAAAACCCAGAGGTGATCAAATACCACCAAAAGAAAGCTCTATTTGTAGGAAAAAAAATATAAAAAATTTGTTTGGGTACAACGTTGCATGACCGCACAATTATTATTCAAAATGTGACAGTGCTAAAAGCTGAAAATTGGCCTGGGCAGGAAGGGGGTGAAAGTGCCCAGTATTGAAGTGGCTAACTGGTGATCCTGCTAGTAGCACACTGTCCTAGGGTGACAATGCACACTTACTGCACTGTATCTGTGAAAGAGCAGCATTGTCACCCAAGGCTGCTCTTGTGACTTGAACTACAAACGCCTCCCCCTCTCATCTTTATTACAGAAGAGGGAGCATGCAGTTCCCAGATGATAGCTCTTAAAGCTAATGTAGCACCCTCCTAGTATAAGTGCTAGGGTGTAAATACACTGATCAAAAAAATTACAGGAACTCTTTGAAAACACAACAGATCTCAATAGGGAAAAAAATATCATGCTGGATATCTATACTGATATGGACTGGGCAATGTGTTAGGAACGAAAGGATGCCACATCGTTTTATGGAAATGAAAATTATTAATCTACAGACACCCCAAAAATAAAAGTGAAAAAATGATGCAGCAGGCCAGTCCATTTTGCTGAAATGTAATTGCAGAAACTAAATATGGTACTCAGTAGTTAGTATGACCCCCACGTGCGTGTATGCTCCTACTTGAGACGACGGATGGTGTCCAGGGGTATTTCCTCCCAGATCTGGACCGGGGCATCACTGAGCTCCTGAACAGACTGAGGTAAAACCTGGCGTTGTCGGATGGACTGAAACATAATGTCCCAGAGGCGTTCTATTTAGGTCAGGCGAGCGTGGGGGCCATTCAATGGTATCAATTCCTTCATCCTCCAGGAACTGGCTGCATACTCTCACCACATGAGGCAGGGAATTGTTGTGCACCAGGAAGAACCCAGGACCCACTGCACCAGCGTAGGGTCTGACAATGGGTCCAAGGATTTCATCCCGATACCTAATGGCAGTCAGGGTGCCATTGTCTAGCCTGTAGATGTCTGTGCGTCCCTCCATGGATATGCCTCCCCAGACCATCACTGACCCACCACCAAACCGGTCATGCTGAACGATTTTACAGGCAGCATAATGTTCTGCACGGCTTTTCCAGACCGATTCGAGTCTGTTACGTGCTCAGGGTGAACCTGCTCTCATCTGTGAAAAGCCTAGGGCACCAGTGGTGGACCTGCCAATTGTTCAAATTCCAATCAAGCTCCACGGTTCAGGACAGTGAGCACAAGGCCCACTAGAGGACATTGGGCCCTCAGGCCACCCTCATGAAGTCTGTTTCTGATTGTTTGGTCAAAGATATTCACACCAGTGGCCTGCTGGAGGTCATTTTCTAGGCCTCTGGCTGTGCTCATCCTGTTCCTCCTTGCACAAAGAAGCAGATACCAGTCCTACTGATGGGTTAAGGTCCTACTACAGCCCTGCCCAGCTTTCCTAGAGAAACTGCCTGTCTCCTGGAATCTTCTTCATGCTCTTGAGACTGTGGTGAGAGACACAGCAAACCTTCTGGCAATGGCACTTACTGATGTGCCATCCTGAAGGAGTTGGACTGCCTGTGATTCCTCTATAGGGTCCAGGTATCGCCTCATGCTACCAATAGTGACACTGACCCTAGCCAAATGCAAAACTAATGAAAAACATTCAGAAAAGAGGAGTAGAAAAAAAAAAACAGTCAGTGGCCTCAACCTATAAAACCATTCCTGTTTTGGAGGTTGTCTCATTGTTGCCCATCTAGTGCACCTGTTATTTTCCTTAACATCAAAGCAGCTGAAACTGATTAACAACCCCCTCTGCTGCTTTACTGACCAGATTAATATCCCAGGAGTCTAATTGAATTGATGCTATACTCTGGTTAAAACGTTTTCCTTTAATTTTTTGAGCAGTTGTAGTTAGGTTAGTGTAATTTGCTCTTCCTCCTAACGGTGGGGCTAGAGGCAAATCTTTCCTCTGCAGGTCTACTTAACAGAATCCTGCAATTTATTAGTTAGGGCTGCTCATGTGTGATGCTGTTTAGTTTTCTTGGACTCCTCCCACTTTCTAGAAACTAGTAGAGTTTTTAGAGCATGGGTGGGAGTTAGGCAAATGGGCAGCACGAGTATGTAGAAGTCTCAGCCAATTACAGGGGAGGTGCCCCTGAACATGATAGTATTGGCCTATATACAGTATTCAGGGAACATGTGATCTCTGGGTTCCTTCCCAGATGGTGGAGTGCACCAGCCAGGGGTGAGGCAGGTTTGCCACCCCTGGCACTTGCTGCCATGTGGCCTCAGTTGGGCGACCTGAGGGCCTGAAGCTAAAGAAGAGGAGTAACCCTGGTGCTTCTAAAGAGCTGACTGAAGGGGAACTGTACCTGAGAGGATCTGTTTGTGACTGTTTGTGCCAAGAATCTGGGGTGCTGCCAGACCTATGTGGGGAGGAGGACTTATTTGTCCCCTCCTCGCACCTTTTGCAGGGTACAAGCACAAAATGAAGCCTACAAGAACTACATACAGAAGGAAGTGAGTCTGTATGTACCACAAGGGAGAGGAGACTGTGATGCATTGCCCAGATTCTCTTGTTTCCAGAGGATAGTCCATAGGCGAGAGCCCTGGTGTAGGGATATGATTTTCCATATGTTCCCAGGGAAATCATCAAAGAAGTCGAGGCAAAGAGGGTCTCCTAGCTGGGAATTTTCTTTGGTTTTGTCTTTCATGCGTTTGCTCTTCCATGTGCTCCTTGCTGTGAAGGCCAGTTATAGATGGGGGCAGTTGGCATTTCTTTGTTACTGGTCTAAATATTGGTGAGGGGACACAGTGGACACCTTTGCTGCCATTGTGCTATGTGCTGGGTGTCCATGGTGCCCCTGCGCCTTTAAGCAGGACTGGACTACCTCTAGGCCCACCTGCCTCTTATCTAACTAATAGAATGCATGTACTTCAACTGTGGAGACTCTCATACATTTATAAGGGTCAGGACTGCAAGTAATACAGGGTGCCATGAAGGGGCCTTGCAGCTTACGCTTGCATTTGCAAATGTGTGCTAACTAAATCCTGGGTACTGGTGGATCCACACACCTTTCAGTGTGCTCAAGATTCATCCCGAACCTGATTTACCTGCATACTTTTTGGGAACTGTACACCACTCTTCACTTTATAAAAAAATGGGGGGGCCTTACGTAGATGATAAACTCCATTCTATAAACCTGCTCTTTTGTTCTGATATGGTTTGCAGGACTTTAATTTGCTGCTCTTGCCTATTCTCAGCTCCGTATTGGTTCAGTCATTTGGTTTGTCTTATTGTATTTTGCCTTGGAGAGATCGAGTACCTCATTCATCTATTGTGGTTTTAAAGTGGGGTACTGACCTCTCAGGGTTATCATTTTCCCTTTTTTTACTGCGGATGTAGCGTGCAGGCTTTAGTTTTAGGAAGGAGGGGCTCCGAGGGGTTTAGTGCACCAGCTCCCATGGGAGGTTCTTTGATTAGATGTGATTAGATGTGGTGGGTTTTGAGTTAGTGAGGGGGTACCTATTTAGTGGAGTAGAGTAAGGGGGAGGGTTTTTTGAGAGATGTATGGTATCTCATGCTGTCCATTGTTTTATTGGCTATAATAAACTTTTTTTAGAGGCTACCATAGGATGTGTCTATCCTTTTTTTTTTTTTTTTGCTTGATGCCTAGTAGAGCTTTCTGGAACATGGGTGTGAGTTAGGCAAACAGGCAACATGAGTATGTAGCAGTCTCAGCCAATTACAGGGGAGCATGCTGGGATTTGCCTATATATTCAGGGAGCATGTGATCTCTGGGTTCCTTCCAAGATGGTGGATTGCACCAGCCAGGGGTTAGGCAGGCTTGCTGCCATGCCGCCTCAGGTGGGTGACCTGAGGGCCTGAATGCAGCCATGCAGATGTTAACCAAGGGCTTGTTCACATGTTAGGTTGGAGGGGTGGTAAAACCACATGGTTGAGCTGTTTTACCACCCCCAACTTCTCCCCCTTTATCTGCAGAGGCAGCAGCTGGGGGTGTACACATGCTGTGGCTGCAGCTGGAGGTATACCCAGGGTGAATGGGGCTGCACTGAAACTACCCAGCGACAGGGTGCATTGCACGTTTGCATGTAGTGATGCTGCATTTACAGGCTTAGAAAAAAGGGGGTGAGGAGGCAACATATTGCCTCTTTACCACCTGCCAAATGCCTCTGAAAAGCAATTTGAATATGGATTGCTTTTCAGAGGAGCAGCAGCCCTTGCTGCTATCACAAACAACAGGGCTGCTGTTAGAAATCACGGGGTCCTGTACAGCCTACCTGGCAGGGATGCCCCCCCCCCCAATTTATCAAGAGAATATTTTCACTAAATAGACACTAAAATCATTATTAGCAGACAAAAACATAACAGAGAACCTGTGTGAATTAGCCCTTTTTTATTTATTTATTTTTGTAAAACATTTTACAATTTTTTAAATTTATTTATTAATGTTTGTTTTAAAAAAAATATATTTTTTTTTTACAGCACAGGGAAGCCTGCAGCACTGCGGGAGGGGGGCACATGGGAAGGGGGGGGTCAGAAGCAGGCAGAACAGGTATGGGGATAGGTGTTGGAGAAGCAATTACAGGAATGATGCCCTGTGTCTGTGTCTCTCCCTGCAGCAGCTGAAAGCTGGCAGGAGGGGGAGAAACTGGCTTTCAGCTGCTGTAGAGAGCTGCACAGAGCTTCCTTCTGTATTTACCCCTCCGCCCAACCGCACAGATTCCCCATGCTGTTGGGTCCCCCCTGTGTGCCTGGGCCCCCTATAGAGGACTGGTGGTCCCCCCCCCCCTATCAGCAGCCCTGCAAATAAGCCCTAAAGAATTTCTGATGGTACTGGAATATGGGGGGGTCAGAATTAAAAGTAACATGCGCACACACACACGCACATACACACACACATACAGACACAGACAGTCACGTGTAGACATACATATACAGACACACATATAAACACGTACACAATTACGGACACGTGCACACACACATATACACACATGTACACATGCACATACAGTATCTCACAAAAGTGAGTACACCCCTTACATTTTTGTAAATATTTTATTGTATCTTTTCATGTGACAACACTGACGAAATGACACTTTGCTACAATGTAAAGAAGTGAGTATACAGCTTGTATAACAGTATAAATTTGCTTTCCCCTCAAAATAACTCAACACGCAACCATTAATGTCTAAACCACTGGCAGCAAAAGTGAGTACACCCCTAAATGAAAATGTGCAAATTGGCCCAATTAGACATTTCCCCTCCCCGGTGTCATGTGACTCATTAGTGTTACAAGGTCTCAGGTGTGAATGGGAAGCAGGGGTGTTAAATTTAGTGTTATCGCTCTCACTCTCTCATACTGGATACTATTCAACATGGCACCTCATGGCAATGAACTCTCTGAGGATCTGAAAAAAAAGAATTGTTGCTCTACATTAAAATGGCCTAGGCTATAAGAAGATTGCCAAGACCCTGAAACTGAGCTGCAGCACTGTGGCCGAAACCATACAGAGGTTTAACAGGACAGGTTCCTCTCAGAACAGGCCTCACAATGGTCGACCAAAGAAGCTGAGTGCGCGAGCTCAGGGTCATATCCAGAGCTTGTCTTTGGTAAATAGACGTATGAATGCTTCCAGCATTGCTGCAGAGGTTGAAGGGGTGGGGGGCTCAGCCTGTCAGTGCTCTGACCATACGCTGCACACTGCATCAAATTGGTCTGCATGGCTGTCGTTCCAGAAGAAAGCCTCTTCTAAAGATGATGCACAAGAAAGCCTGCAAACAGTTTGCTGAAGACAAGCAGACTAAGGGCATGGATTACTGGAACCATGTCCTGTGGTCTGATGAGATCAAGATAAACTTATTTGGTTCAGATGGTGTCAAGCGTGTGTGGCGGCAACCAAATGAGGAGTACAAAGACAAGTGTGTCTTGCCTACAGTCAAGCATGGTGGTGGGAGTGTCATGGTCTGGGGCTGCATGAGTGCTGCCGACAACGGGGGAACTACAGTTCATTGAGGGAACCATTAATGCCAACATGTACTGTGACATACTGAAGCAGAGCATGATCCCTCTATTCAGAAACTGGGCAGTATTCCAAAATAACGACCCCAAACACACCTCCAAGATGACCACTGCCTTGCTAAAGAAGCTGAGGGTAAAGGTGATGAACTGACCAAGCATGTCTCCAGACCTAAACCCTATTGAGCATCTGAGGGACATCCTCAAATGGAAGGTGGAGGAATGCAAGGTCTCTAACACCCACCAGCTTCATAAAATTGTCATGGAGGAGTGAAAGAGGACTCCGGTGGCAACCTGTGAAGCTCTGGTGAACTCCATGCCCAAGAGGGTTAAGGCAGTGTTGGAAAATAATGGTGGCCATGCAAAATATTGTCCCTTTGGGCCCAATTTGGACATTTCCACTTAGGGGTGTACTCACTTTTGTTGCCAGCAGTTTAGACATTAATGGCTGTGTGTTGAGTTATTTTGAGGGGACAGCAAATTTACACTGTTATACAAGCTGTACACTCACTACTTTACATTGTAGAAAAGTTTAATTTCTTCAATGTTGTCACATGAAAAGATATAAATATATAAATATTTACAAAAATGTGAGGGGTGTACTCCCTTTTGTGAGATACTGTATATACACACATGTACAGGCACACACATGAACAAACACACACGTATAAAGCCCATTTTAAACATTCTAGCCTAGTACCTTTTTTTAATTCACTTGGGTACTGCACTCTAGGGGGAAGTGGAGAGCACAGCACACTCCTCCTCCCTTTACTTTCCCTTTTGAAGCTGACAGAGCTCCCTCGCAGTGCCGATGTACAGTTCAGCAGGGGATTGGGCTCATCTAACAGCCCTTCTCTCCCATGATTCCTCGGCACACCTTAGGACCTCTGGCGGCACACCAGTGTGCCGCAGCACATTGGTTGAGAAAGGCTGCCCTAGACTAGTCTTTAACTACATCAAGCCTAAATGTGTGTGTGTGCCTTGCTGCAGGAAATACCTTGTACCTGGCTGCCAGTGAAGGACTATTTGTGTAATACTCAAGTGGCTCCTACAGGGGGGAGGGGGTGGAGGGGTAGCGCTACACTTAACAACATAGTTTCAGATTTTGATTCGATACACAGGATGTTACAAGGACACAACATTTCTGGCAAGATCAACATATATTTTTCTGTACTTGCAGAAAATGTATTCAGGCTGAAAACAGAAAACAAATGCAGCAACTACATCTGACGACTGGTGAGCTGCAATATAATATAATTCGATTTTTGGATTTGGATATTCTTTATTTAACCCTTTTTCTGCCATGGACATATGTCATATGTCGACAGTAGCAGGGGATTTTACAAACACACCCTACTGTAAATCTGAAAAGCCAACTGTCTGCTGTCAGGTGGAATTGATCTGGTAGCAGTGCAGCCGCCTGGTCAGTTCCATGGATCCCCAGTAGTGCACCCCCCTGCCATGTTTTCTGTGCTACGAGGGGCTGGGGACCAGTGAACATCCGTTCGCTGATCTTCACTAGACAGAATGAACACAGGGCAGGAGAGAATAGACCCCTGATGCCTCATTAACCGCTTCCATACAGAGCAGTTAGACCCCCTTCCTGCCCAGACCAATTTTCAGCTTTCAGCACTCTCACACTTTGAATGACAATTGCTCAGTCATGCTACACTGTAACCAAACAAAATTTTTATCATTTTTTTCACACAAATAGAGCTTTCTTTTGGTGGTATTTGATCACAACTGGGGGTTTTTTTTCCGTGATATAAGCAAAAAAAGAGCAAAAATTTTGCAAAAAAAACACTTTTTTTTAGTTTCTATTATAAAATTTTGCAAAAAATTAATTTTTCTTCATACATTTGGGCCAAAATTTATACTGCTACATATCTCTGGTAAAATTAACCCAAATTAGTGTATATTATTTAGTCTGTGTGAAAGTTATTGAGTCTAGAAGCTATGGTACCAATTACTGAAAATTGATCACACCAGATGTACTGATGGCCTATCTCCTTTCTTGAGGCCCTGAAATGTCAGGACAGTACAAATACCCCCCAAATGACCCTTTTTTGTAAAGTAGACAGTCCAAGGTATTTAGTAAGAGGCATGGTGAGTTTTTTGAAGTTATAATTTTTTCCCACAATTCTTGGGAAAATGAAGAAAACATTTTTTTTTCTTTTTTTTTCCCAAAACGTTGTCAATTTATAAGCTATTTCTAACACATAGCATGTACACAGCAAAAATGACACCCCAAAATTCATTCTGCTACTCCTTCTGAGTATGGTGATACCACATGTGTGAGACTTTTACACAGCCTGGCCACAAAAAGAGACTCCACGTCCAAGTAGCACCATAAGGCGTTTTAGGAGCATAAATACACATAAAACTTTCTTACTACCTATCACACTTTTCAAGGCCCTAGAGCACCAATACAATGGAAAAATCCACAAAATGACCCCATTTTGGAAAGCAAACACTCCAACGTATATTCTATGAGGCATTATGGGTCCTTTGAACATGTCATTTTTTTCCACAAGTTTTTGGAAAATGTGGGAAAAAAATAAAAACTTTTTTTTTTACACAAAGTACACAAAGTTGTAAATTTATAGAATATTCCTAACACATAGCATGTACATAGCAAAAATGACACCCCAAAATACATTCTGCCACTCCTCCTGAGTATGGCAATACCACATGTGTGAAACTTTTTCACAGCCTAGCCATATAGAGGGGCCTAAACATCCAAGGAGCATCATCATGCATCCTAGCCACTTGCCTAGGCCTATTTTTGACATTTGGTGTTTACAAGCTAAAATCAGTTGTTTTTGCTAGAAAACTACTTAGAACCCCAAAACATTATATATTTTTTTTAGCAGAGACCCTAGAGAATAAAATGGAGATTATTGCAATATTTTTTATCACACCGTATTTGCGCAGCGGTCTTCCAAACGCAATTTTTTGGGAAAAAAATCACTTTTTTTAATTAAAAAATAAGAAAACAGTAAAGTTAGCCCAATTGTTTTCCATAATGTGAAAGATAATGTTACGCCGAGTAAATAGATACCCAACATGTCATGCTTCAAAATTACGCACGCTCACAGAATGGTGACAAACTTTGGTACTTAAAAATCCCCATAGGCGACATTTTAAAAATTTCTACAGGTTGCTATCTTAGAGTTACAGAGGAGGTCTAGGGCTCAAATTATTGCTCTTGCTCTAACGATCGCGACGATACCTCACATGTGTAGTTTGAACACTGTTTACATATGTGGGCGGGGTTTCCGTATGCGTTCACTTCTGCGCGCGAGCTCGCGGGGACAGGGCGCTTTAATTTTTTTTTTTTTTTTTTTACTATTTATTTTATTTATTATTTTTTATTTTTACACTGTTTTTTTTAAAAAAAAAAAATTGATCATTTTTATTTCTATTACAAGAAATGTAAACATTACTTGTAATAGAAAAAGGCACGACAGGACCTCTTTTTTGTGAGATCTGGGGTCAAAAAGTCCTCAGATCTCACAAGTACACTAAAAGATAGAAAAAAAAAAAAAAAAAAAAAAATTAAAAAAAAATTAAATAAAATGAAAAAAAAAAAGGGACCTTTAAACTGGTTGCTAGGCAATGACGTTTGCCGTAGCTCCAGTCCTCCAAGACCATAGAGTCAAGTGAGGGCAAGCTTGCCCTCACTCGACATCCTGTCTGTGAGGATCTGGGACCGGATCGTTTTCCCCGCTGCCGGCGGGTCCGGTAAACGGGGAAAAGGACCAGAATGCAGCGGGAGGGGGGGGGGCACCTCTTCCGCCACCCCGGAAGGGTGATCCCGCGGCGAATCCGCCGCTGGGACCACCCTTATCGGAAAGCCAACCGTCCACCGTTTAAAAAAATACCAGGGTTATGGCAGCTATCTGCTGCCATAACACCGGTATTTAGGTTTAAACGGACGACGTATATAAACCTTTTTGGACTTGGACATGGTGGCTGTATGAAGGGTGACAGGTACTCGGGTACTTTGCTGGGCAGGTGACAGGTACTCTGGTACTGATGAGCAAGTGGCAGGTACTCGAGTACTCCGATAGGCAGGTGACAGGTACTCGGGTACTCTTATGGGCAGGTGACAGGCAGGTGATAGGTACTGATGAGTAGTACTGATACTGATAGGTGATACTGATACTGTACTGATGATGGGTACGGATGATCAGTACTGATACTAATAGGTGATAGGTACTGATGGGTACTGATGAGTACTGATGAGTAGTGATGGGTAATGATGAGCAGGTGGCAAGTACTCGGGTACTTCAGGTGTCAGGTACTCTGATGAGCAGGTGGAAGGTACTCGGGTACTCCGATGACGGGTACTCAAAGTACCAGAGTACCTGTCGTCAGAGTACCCGAGTACCTGTCATCAGAGTACCCGAGTACCCGTCATCAGAGTATCCGAGTACCCGTCATCAGCGTACCCGAGTACCTGTCATCAGAGTACCCGAGTACCTGTCATCAGCCCATCAGAGTACCCGAGTACCTGTCATCAGAGTACCTGATGGGCTGGTGACAGGTACTCGGGTACTTTGATGGGCTAGTGACAGGTGCTCTTTATTGGGGGGGGGGCAATCAGTGTGTTTGGGGTGCACTGTACTTGGTAACTAGCTGTTACCACAATCTCCTCCTCACACAGGATCAGTGTGTGAGGAGGAGAACACGGTGACAGCTAGTTACCGTGTTCTCTGATGACATTTGTGACCGGCTGTGATTGGACACAGCCGGTCACGTGGTAAAGAGCCAATTTCATTGGCTCTTTACCTAGATCGGGGATCGACTCTGTCCGAGGGACGAGCCTCGTCCCCGATCGCCGCGCTGCGCGCCCCCGGGGGCGCGCATTAAGGAAGGAACGAGCGGCTCGCGCTGGAGCCGCTCATGTGATCGGCTGTGATTGACACAGCCGATCACGTGGTAAACAGCCAATTTCATTGGCTGTTTACCTTGATCGGGGTTGGGCTCAGTCCGAGGGACGAGCCTCACCCCCGATCGCCGCGCTGCGCGCACCCGGGGGCGCGCAGTAGCGGGGAGATCCGGGCGCCGTCATATGACGTCCGCCCGGATCGAGAAAGGATTTGTGCCGACGTCATTTGACATGACGCGGTACGGAAGGGGTTAAAGAACGTGTGTCATTTTAAGGCTTGACATGTTTGATATCTATTCACTTGGTGCAATCTCATCTTTTATATTTTACCAAGAAAAGGGTAATATATTGCATTTGTATATTTTTTGCTGAAAACTTGCACTTGATAAACTTGTGTTAATATCGTATGACATAAAATTTTGCAACTACTGCCATTTTATTCTCCAGGGCCTCTGCTTTTAGAAATGTATGTAATGTTTGGGGGTTTTAACTAATCTTCAGGCCTAAAATGTTTTTTTTAAATGTGTGCAAAAAAAGCAAAAATGGCTCTGGCAGCAAAAAGATTAGAGCTAGACACCAAACATAACAAAAAAATTGCTCATTAAATTGTTACTAAACCCAGGACACTGCATTCACTACATCTGGTCTCCCACAGTACACAGAACATGGAAATGCATTTTTTTTCTTTAGTAAATTGCGTAGCTTCGGCTGGACGTCACTAGCCTACAGCACCTGGTATTCCCAGGCAGTCTCCCATCCAGGTACTAACCGGGCCCGACCCTGCTTAGGCTCAGAGATCAGATGAGATCAGGTGCGTTCAGGGTGATGTGGTCGTAGACTGCAATGAGATGTCCAGATGAAGCTACGCAAATCATTGCGAAACGCGTTGACGTCATTGGCGGCCGGGATACCACTGCAAAGATCCCCAGGTGGGAATTTTGTTGTTGTTATGCCCACAAGGCTATTGTCTTGAAATGGAGGTCTCCGCTCTCCCCCCCCCCCCCCACACTGGGATTTTGGTAGGGGCTAGTTAATGCAGTGGTCCCCCTCTACAAGGATGTTTATATGTCCAGGGGGTGTCCCCGCAAATTTGATAAAGTGTGGCAGAAATGGGTAGACTCAACCTTGACAACAGATGATCAGGATTGAATGTTCTTTTCTAATTGCACATGTATTTTATTTGTGTCTGAGTTTTTTATCTGTTCTCATTGGGTGGGCTGAGCTGACTTGCTAGCTGAATCCTGAGGGTATGAGGGGGAGGGTTCCTACAAGGGGTAATGTTTACTGCTTCATCCTTTAAGGGGTTCAAACTGGGTGCATCTGGAGGTGACCCCTACCCGTATTGTAAGTTGGGGTGGGGTTTGCCTCCCTGTTTTTCTTGTAGAAGGTAGTTGTATGTGTTTTGTTTAGCCGGGGTATGCCCCTAGGCTGTGTTATGTTTTTTTGCAATAAAAATTTTCAATAAAAAGAATTAAAAAAAAAAAAAAGATCCCCTATCGGGTGGCGATCTGTAGGATACGAAGAGGCGAAGGCTTTGGTGCCTAATCAGGAAACTGCTGACTGGGGAGACACAGATAAATCACCAGGAATGAGGTATACAGCTGACTGCCAGAGCTCTATGGGATTGCAACATTGTACCCGGCTCTGATGCACACACACAGATTTATAGCTGCCTCTCGCCTGATGAATTGTTGTGTTGCCGTTTGATTCCAGGTGTATATATGAATATTTGAAATATCTGCACACAGCAGAGACTGAACATACCTTAATAGGCAAAATTCACCCCTAAAGGAACCTTACATACAGTTACCCGGTATCAAAGAAACTTTGATTGAAGGCTCCACTTTTTTCCATAAAGAATGGCATTCATTGCACATTTGGAATTGGGATGAACAATAATCAATATCAGGGATTCCTTGAACAATTTTCTCCCTTGCAGCACCTTCCCTTCTCCCCTCTTTTCTCTTTCTATTTTCCAGATATCCATTCTTGCAGCTCGAGCTCCCAGGGGCTTGCATATAGGGGAGTGCCCTCACCGCCTTCATGGCGGGTTATACGGCGGAAGCCATGGGTGTCCCTCTATAGACAAGTAACACTTGGTTACCGGCCGGTTTGTTCTAATTTTGTTAATGTAATTTGTCTTGTTGTCTTTTTTATGTGTTGCTGCTGCAGTTTTTTCACTTATATTTGTTACCAGCTTGTCATTAAATTACATGGGAATTCCCGTGCAGAATAAATTTGAACACTATTTATCATATCACAGTTGTGAGATTAAATATTTTTCTCTCTGCCTTATTTTTGAACTAACTTAATAGCCTCTTTTTCCCGTAAACTATATGGGATATTTTTTTGCATATATGTTTAGGCTATGTTGACTCACACAAACAGTGCTGGCATTGTAGGGTAATTACCTGATTAAATAGTAACCCCTTCCATTTCATATTCTATATTTACTGCATATACAGACTGATTTTACTGTTGTGGGTTTGTTAACACTTTAAGTCCAGGGGTTGCAAAAGAGGTGGTATTACTTACCTTTTTCTTTACTCTAGAAGGCTCCCTTCAGCTGTGTGACCACTCCCTGCAGCCTTCTCTCTATGCCGCTCCTGGTTGCCATTGCACCTCCAGATGCAATGCCAGGTTCGTATCCCTGCATTGTATGTAATATTGCTAGGGGATCGCCCACAGACCTGAGCTTCAGGAAGGAGAAAGCTCTGGAACCGGCCAGAGCAGAGAGTCAGTGTTGGCCGATTTATGTAGGATATTATAGTTTACTTATTAGATTTAGGAGAGAATAGGTCAAGATGGAGTTATGCTACCTGAGATTTTCTTTTAGGTCCTATGAGTAATGCGAATGCCAGAAGACTACACCAAAATGAAGATATCCCTCTTGAACAGGAACAAGTCTTCTCTATTAACATATGTGATGATATTAGCAATAGCTACTCTTCTAATTTGCATTGTGAACATCAGAGTGGAGAAGTGTCCAATTAAGGGATTCAAATTCAGAATTTACAGTTTTAGAGAACTCAGAGGGCACCCAGATACATGAGACACCGTGAAGGGCATACTCAGGGGGTGGATAGTCATTAGATGTGAGATCACGATACCAAAATCTGATTACTTTGTGGAATATGCTGCCTGGACTTACCCAGAAGGAAGTGATCGTCACAGGAATAGAAATATAATACTAGTAGAGACAAAGAATGGACCACAAATGCAAATAACTTTAGAAAGTAATTTCACACGGAGAGTAATATATCCTGTACCCCTTATAGTATGAAGGATGGAGTCTATAAAAAAATCCTTAGTATAACGGTCACCAATTCTAGAGACTGTCCTACAATTGTACAGTGGCTAGAACATGGACTTTTTATTGAGCGGATTCAAACTTTTGTATATAGCGATGTTTTATATTTATCATTATTATTGTTGTTGAATTTTACATTTTATTAACATTCCAGACAGTTGCCCAGAATCAATGAGAATATAGTTTAAAACGGTCTTTCAAACACATCAAAATTTATTTTGGGATGCTACACAAGGGCTCAATTTTAAGAAATTTTTAAAGAGGAATCTGGGTCCTGATATAATATTTTGGGTAGTTCAATTTGGAATAGGGCTGATATGAAGAGTCTAAATATAAGCAAACAAAACTTTGTGGTTGGATTGCAACAGATACTGCTTAAAGGGGGAAGAGTGGATTTAACCGCTTAAAGACCAGGCGGAGTGTATTTACTGCGGCAAAGTGGCGTGATTGCGCGAAACGACGTACCAGTATGTCGTTTCCCTCAATAACCACTAGATGGCGCAATGGTACCTCCAATGGCATGATTGGCTAACGGGGTTGTCAATCAATGGGTCCGGCAGACCCTCTGTCCGCCAGCTATCCGCGATCATCCCCGGGAGATGTAAACAAGTAGATTGCCATTCTGCAAGGGGACAAGATGGAGATCTTGTGTTCCTGCCGAGTAGGAACCCAGATCTCTCTCTTCTCCCAATCAGTATCACCACCCCCCCCACAGTTAGTAAACACTAACTAGGGACACACTTAACCCTTTTATCACCCGTGATGTTAACCACTTCCCTGCCAGTGTCATTAGTACAGTAACAGTGCATTTGTTTTAGCACTGATCACTGTATTAGGGTCACTGGTCCCCAAAAAGTCTCAAAAGTGTCAGTTAGATGTCCAATTTGTCCGCCGCAATGTTGCAGTCCCTCTAAAAATTGCTGATTACTGCCGGTGAAGGCCCTTTTCAGCTGGACTTCTGGCGTGCGGCTCGGGTACACCACTTTCTCCACTCACTGCCGGACCCTTCCTCGTTTGTTCGGGACCTCACCCCTTTTGAAGAGTACTTTGTAGGGAGTGGGAGGCTACCGGGCTCCCTGTCCAAGTCGTACAGCTTACTGGTCACCCCGGCTGAGGATTTTGTACTACCAGGTCTAGGGAAATGGGAACGGGACCTGCGGCTGGACCTCACCCCGGCACAGAGATTGAAGGTTTGCACATTGGCACTGAAAACGCCGACGTGCACAAAATTGCAGGAACTAAATTACAAGATCCTGACCCGTTGGTATCGGGTACCCTCCACGTTACATAAAATTTTCCCAGATGCGTCGGACGTCTGCTGGAGGTGTCGGGAGGAGGAGGGCACGATGCTTCACGTCTTCTGGTCTTGTCCCCGGCTTCGGACCTTTTGGACCGATGTGCGGGCTCTTTTGGGGGAACTTTCGGACCGGGTTATTCCGGACACTCCGGAGTTCTTCCTTCTTCAGATATCTCCTATGCCGATTTCCAAAAGCAAGAAATCGATTATTCCTCACGTGCTGTGTGCGGCGAAAGCTTGTATTCCGATGTTATGGAAGTCCACTAGGGCGCCAACGATTAAAGACTGTATGCGCAAGATGGAAGATATAAATCGTATGGAGGATCTCACCCTTACGAAGCAGCATCGCAGGGACCGATATGAGAAGATTTGGGGATTTTGGAACTCCTTTGTGCTTTCTGACAAGGGGAAATCGCTGATGTGTGACTAACCCCGGAACGGGCACCACCGAGGGGCTGCTCCGTGCGGGGGGACTTTTCTCCTTCCCCTTCCCTCCCCCCTTTTTTTTTTTTTTTATTGTCGTGTCTGTCCCTCTCTATACCACTTCTCTATTTTGCTCCTATATGTATCTTCTCGGTGTCCTTCCTGTCTCACCTCTATCTAAAATTGGGGTGTAACGGTCAGGTGGGCTCTCATCTCTAGTCACAGGTTGCCCTATATACCACACTAAGCTTAGTCATTGCAGGGTATAGGGACAAGAGGTGGTCCCTCCCCTGGTTGTAGGGGAGGGCGAGCTAGTTCTGCGGAGTACTGGAATGTTAACTGTCTGGTTGTGATATTATGACGCCCTGCTTTCTTCGCTGTAATGTCCCTTGTTATACGTTATGGCATATGTATATTATGGTTGTCTTGCCTACCGTTTCTCCTTCTCTAATAAAATAAAATATTTGAAAAATTGCTGATTACTAAAAATCGCCATTACTAGTAAAAAGATTTACTAACTAAAAATTCCATGAAAATATTGCATCGTTTGTAGACGCTTTAACTTTTGCGCAAACCAATCAATATACACTTATTGGGAATTTTTTTACCAAAAATATGTAGCAGGATACATATTGGCCTAAACTGATGAAAACATGTTTTTATTGGCTGTGTTTTATAGCAGAAAGTAAAAAATATATATTTTTTCAAAATTGTCGCTTTTTTTGTTTATAGCGCAAAAAATAAAATCTGCAGAGGTGATCAAACATCACCCAAAGAAAGTTATATTTGTGGGGAAAAAAAGGAATTCATTTTATTTGGGTACAGCGTCGCATGACCGCACAATTATCAATCAGTTCTGGGCTGGAGGTGCCAGAACTGTGTTCCCCCGCGTAACCGCTGAAAAAAAGCCCTGGAGAGTAGGAAATACCTCTGACGGTCGACATCCCTAAATGGTCAACAGTCAGGTGAGTAATGCAGCCTCTTCTTGTACCCCCTAGACTTAATGAGCATTTAACCCTTGCAGTGGGGGCTGTTGTACGGATTTTGCCATATGTGAAATTTTGCCAAAATAGAAATCTAATTTTTGCTCAGCTTGATAAAAACGCGATCTACTTTTATCGTTATTTACTTTGACATGCTTGTCATTTTTTTGGGTGTATTAAGGGTAGTTTAGAGTATTTCATTAAAGAGGAGCTCAGATCATTGAGAAGAGAAAAAAAAAAAAAGAAAAGTCAGCAGCCACAAATACCAAAACTGCTGACTTTTGGAACACTTTCCAGTCTCGGGATCCAACACTGTCATCACCTGGGCTGGTTCTTCCCCATTTTTCAGGTCTCTGGAGCTGCCGTTGTGAGTGTGGGAAGCCAACAGTGACATCCTGCTAGTTGACAGCCAGCTTCCCACTGTGCATGCATGAGATGCGCTGCATTTTATGAATGGTCCCGCAGGTTCCTGGGACATGTGATGTGTCCCAGGAGCTTGTGGGTGGGGGGGCTGAAGTACTGCCCGGTTCGTCTAAGCAAGCGGAGCAGAAGTGGGAGCAAGTACCTGCCAGAAATAGGTACCCACTCCCAGGAAAAGAAAAAAAAAGACTTCCTGATCCTGATACAGGCAGAGGCAGGGAGGAGGTTCAGTTGAACTCTTTGCAGGTGAAGTTTTGCTTTAAGGGCCCGTTCACACCATATATATTGGGCTGCCCTGGGTAGCTTTGTCCATCGAAGCCACAACACATAGACAAGGCAATTTGCCTTCAGTCCCAGGGGTTCAGTTCATACCACTGTGCTGCACTGAAAAACTTAGAAAATGGAGTACTTTTTTCAGCACAGTGTGTTGCAACTCAGTAAACCGCATCGCAACGCGCTATGGTGAATAAAGATTAATGAAATGCCGCTTTAAATAAAAATAGACAATGCTATGTAAAACTTCTGATGCATTGGCACAGTTCCCTTCACAGCACACACCAGCAGCTGCAGTATAAAGCTGGTCATACATGGATCGAAATTCAGTCGGTTTAGCAGGCACTGGCTGCATTTCAATCCATGTATGAGCAGGGTGGTTGTACAGAAGTTGATTGGCCGACCAACCTGTCGGATTTTTGCCACTCGATCAGTACTGCAGGCTATAGACTGCAGCGCCGCTCAGTGTATTCTGATGGCAAGGAAGTTTCCCTTACCATCAGAATACAAAGGCTCAGAGGGGAGCATTTCCTTATTACCTTCTTTATAACCACCCTGTTGGGTTTTTGCAGCTTGATCACTTCTGCAGGCTATATAGACTGCAATGCCAATCAGTGTATTCTGATGGTGGGGAAGTTCCCCTGCCGCCAGAATACGAAGGCTCTCCCTTATCCACGTTGAGTGTGTGAATGGGGAAATCAGGTCAGTTTTTTTGCGGGTTGAACGAGAAAAAAAAATCATCAATGGGCTCTTTGGGGGTTTTTTACTAAAACCGGAGAGAGCAAAATCTGGTGCAACTCTGCATAGTAACCAATCACCTTCAAGGTTTTATTGCCAAAGCTTAATTGAACAAGCTGAAGTTAGAAGCTGGTTGGCTACCATGCACAGCTGCACCAGATTCTGAGTGTACCCATTTTAGTAAATCCCCCCCTTTTGTGTTCTTTGCATTTTCTCTTTCTTCTCTTCTCTCTTTTTTTTGATCATTATTTGCATACTATCGCTTTAAGGCTTCAAGAATACGGCTGTTTAACATCCTTAGCGGTATTCCTGAGCGTGGCTCGGGCTTAAATTTCAGAGCCAAAAGCGGTAACCTGCCAGAAGCATCGCGGGGTTACTTACCTTGTAACCGGGTTCCAGCGATGTATCTCGGTGGTGTCTAGCAGCGGATCTTTCTTCCGATCCTCTCCGTGCCCCGACTACCGTCTCCTGCGACGTGACGTTCGCAGGGGGGTGGAACCGGCGGCAAATTCAAATGTAAAACACACAAAACACACTGATACAATGCAACATTTAAAAAAAATCACATTAGTTTGCCCCCCAGTGCCCTTTCCTGCAGTTTTACTGTACTTTTTATGTATGTGTATATATATACACACATATATATGTGTATATATATATATATATATAAAATATATGTATACATACATACTTTAACTTTTTTTATAGTTTTTTATTATATTATAATTTATGATTTTGTGTTTCAAACTTTATCATACCCGAGATGTTATAAAGAACGCACAGTAAAAAAAAAAAAAGATATGTAAATAGTTGGTTTGGGCTGCTCATTCTTAAGAATTTCATGCAAAATAATGGTACCGCTTTCAGCACCTAAAACCCGAAAGAATCATACCGCCAGGGAGGTTAAGGGCTATACATTCTAGCAATTCTCTACCTGGGAGTCACAAGTGCAGTGTATAGCCCACTGCCAGCAGCCCTTTATAATCAATGACAGGTTGAATCACACAGCTGCTGTATGAGCTACAAATTACAATATATGCACATCTGATATCAGCTTGCAGCCACTGCTTATTTAAATGTGTCACTTTTTATTTTGATGGGCTCCTGGCAGTGAGCTGTACATGTGACCCCCTCCCTCGACACTGCCATCATTCAGAAAATGTCTTGCATTTTTTTTTTTTTTTTATTGATTACAAGGTGTTCTTTGATTGGATGAGATGGAGATCATTACTTCATCCACCTCTACTCTCTTCCTCATCTATTCAAAGAACACCATTTATTTATTGCAAAAAAATACAAGTTCTTTGAATGGCAGTGCTGCCAAATGAGTGACCCCCTATGTTCAGCAGGGCCAGGAAGATCACTGATCTTGTTGTATGTAGCATGTATGTACTATAGTGATTTTCAGCATCCCCAGCATTAGATATGCATAACTAATTCAAGCCAAGCTGGACTAATTAAAGTTTCCTTTAAATTGGATCATAAATAGCAGTGGTCATCTACTTTTTTGGCTGCTTTTGTTGGGCATCCTGTTGTGTTTTTGAAAAGGGACAAGAGGGAGTACCTGCCATGAGATGAGAATCTTGCCTCAGACAGTTCCCATTGGTGAACTAAGGGGGCAGCATTTAGGACTGCGCCACCTATTTGCCCCACTCATTGTAGTGTAGCCTTTTTTTGTGGGGGGGGGGGGGTTATAAGAAATGGCCCTTCCCAAACAGAATAGTGTGCTAAACATGTAGGTAAATAGGACAACCAGAAGCTTCGCAAAATGGAAGAGTGGGTTTGACAATAAAGTTGGCAGTGCCTCCTCCCAGAACAAGGTCTTCCTGTGAAATTAATCTGTAATCCAAACAATTATTTTGAAGCAGAACTACTGAAACCAGCATATGTCATTAACCATAAGCATATACAGTATCTCACAAAAGTGAGTACACCCCTCACATTTTTGTAAATATTTTATTATATCTATACTCAACACTGAAGAAATGACACTTTGCCACAATGTAAAGTAGTAAATGTACAGCTTGTATAACAGTGTAAATTTGCTGTCCCCTCAAAATAACTCAACACACAGCCATTATTTTTGTAAACCGCTGGCAACATAAGGGAGGTGAAAATGTCCAAATTGGGCCCAATTAGCCATTTTCCCTCCACTGTGTTATGTAACTTGTTAGTGTTACAAGGTCTCAGGTGTGAATGGGGAGCAGGTGTGTTAAATTTGGTGTTATCGCTCTCACTCTCATACTGGTCACTGGAAGTTCAACATGGCACCTCATGGCAAAGAACTCTCTGTGGATCTGAAAAAAATAATTGTTGCTCTACATAAAGATGGCCTAGGCTAACAGAAGATTGCCAAGATCCTGAAACTGAGCTGCAGCACGGTGGCCAAGACCATACAGCCGTTTAACAGGACAGGTTCCACTCAGAACAGGCCAGGCCATGGTCAACCAAAGAAGTTGATTGCATGTGCTCAGCATCATACTCAGAGGTTGTCTTTGGGAAAGACGTATGAGTGCTGCCAGCATTGCTGCAAAGGTTGAAGGGGTGGCGGGTCAGCCTGTCAGTGCTCAGACCATACGCTGCACACTGGATCAAATTGGTCTGTATGGCTGTCGTCCCAGAAGGAAGCCTCTTCTAAAGATGATGCACAAGAAAGCCCGCAAACAGTTTGCTGAAGACAAGCAGATTAAGAACATGGATTACTGGAACCATGTCCTGTTGTCTAATGAGACCAAGATAAACTTATTTGGTTCAGGTGGTGTCAAGCGTGAGTGGCAGCAACCAGGTGAGGAGTACAAAGACAAGTGTGAATTGCCTACAGTCAAGCATGGTGGTGGGAGTGTTATGGTCTGGGGCTGCATGAGTGCTGCTGGCACTGGGGGGCTACAGTTCATTGAGGGAACCATGAATGCCAACATGTACTGTGACATATTGAAGAAGAGCATGATCCTCTCCCTTCGGGGGCTGGGCCACAGGGCAGTATTCCAACATGATAACGACCCCAAACACACCTCCAAGACGACCACTGCCTTGCTAAAGAAGCTGAGGGTAAAGATGATGGAATGGCCAAGCATGTCTCCAGACCTAAACCCTATTAAGCATCTGTGGGCATCCTCAAAAGGGAGCTGGAGGAGCGCAAAGTCTCTAACATCCACCAGCTCCATGATGTCGTCATGGAGGAGTGGAAGAGGACTTCATTGGCAACCTGTAAAGCTCTGGTGAACTCCATGCCCAAGAGGGTTAAGGCAGTTCTGTAAAATAATGGTGGCCACACAAAATTGGGCCCAATTCTGAAGTTTTTACTTAGGGGTGTACTCCCTTTTGTGGCCAGTGGTTTAGACAATAATGGCTGTGTGTTGAGTTATTTTGAGGGGACAGCAAATTGACACTGTTATACAAGCTGTACACTCACTAATTTACATTGTAGCAAAGTGTAGTTTCTTCAGTGTTGTCACATGAAAAGATAGAATAAAATATTTACAAAAATATGGTGTACTCACTTTTGTGAGATATTGTACATTAGATGCACACCTATATAGAAATAATACAAGCTTTATATGAACTAATAGTACATATATTCAATATACAAAGATATCATCAAAGGGCCGGATAGGAGTCCTGGTGGAATTGTGCACATATACTCGGGCATATATACAATAGTTATTTATAGAGATACTTCAAGATAAATGTTGTAGTAAAGTCCCATTGCAGAGGCCCCTGCATCTGTCCTTGAGTTGGAGACATGAAGACAAAATCTGCAGTGATGAGAAGACCTTCCAACCATTACCCAACCAGCCTGGAATTCAGTCCCAGTTATCCTGCAATAATCGTCTCTTCTGATGTGGTATTAGTAGAATGGACAGAACATGTGGCTAATCTTTTCCCAACAACCCTAGAGTCAGGAAGTGACATACATAAAAATACATTACAGTGTGATACTAGAAGCTGACAGTAGAGGGCAGCGGATCCCTACAATGTTCCCGCAAAGCGGCAGGTCTTGGTGCCCATGAATCTGCAGGAACATCTGCATAGCTGTAATCTGCCAGAGAGCTCTCTTCAGACCTCAGACCGACACAGAACCGAGGAAAGCTTTTCCAGGCTTTACTTCTCTCTGGTTTGTCATATGACACAGCCAATAAGAAGCCTGGGAGGACTTTCCTCACTCTTCCTGGCACTGTTGTATCTGAGGTAGGATGGGTGGTTGAATGGAGGGAGGGGAAAGGTTTATACTAGGTGGGGAAGTTTGCTGAGGAAGGAGGGGATATTTGCTAGTCCAGGATTTAGCTGATGGAGGGTTTGTTTTTTTTGCTAGGGTGGGGATTTGCTGGGGAAGGGGAATGTTTAGCTGCAGAGGAGGGATGATTACTGGAATGAGGATTTTGCTGGGCATGCAAAAGGAAGGGTAGGGGGAATTTTTGCATTAGAGAGAAAAGAAGGAAACTGTACATTTTCATCATTGCTCCTTTGTTGCCTGCATATTGTCATGATTGCTTTTTGGATCCCTGCATATTGTCAGGATTGTTAATATGTTGCCCACATATTGTCATGATTGCCCCTATATTGTCACAAAATGTCCATTTGCTGCATGCATTTAGTAATGATTGCCCATTTGTTGCCTGAATATTGTTATAATCGCCAATTTGGGCTTCCTCATAATGTGCTCCCATATACTTCACCTCTAGACACTATTGACCCCCTCATACCTCTAGATTCTGTGATTCTGCTGTTCTGTCCAAAGACCTGAAGCTATTAACCCTTGCAGCTCCAGAAGATCAGAGCCAGGAAGAGGACAGGCCTCCCTGCTGTGAAGATTTCTCAAGGATCCAGCTGCATGCACAAGGTGGGACATTGTTCATTACAGGTAAGTCGTAACTAAGGCTGTACAGAGTACATGTGACCATGCTGGTCCAAACAAACTATTTCCTTCACTCAGTGCTGCACTGGCTTTAAGTACTGTATAAGCTGTATGTAGTTTCAGCTTTATACAGTACACTGTGCTGGGTTCTGGCTGTGAGACAGAAACTTCCCATCTCACAACCGGAAAAATATAGAATTGTTCTGAGCGGTGCTCAGCTATTCATAAGCAGCTTTATATTCTATGAATGAATACAAAATGTCTTTTAAATGGCAGGGGCAGCGAGGCATGTGAGCTTGGTGCAGCGTTGTACAGTAGGCAGTGAGCAAACAGAAAGCAAGTTCAGTAATAGTAGTATATTGTAGAAAAATTCAGCAAGGACAAACAGGCACGGCTGGGGGCAATCCATTCGGAGCCAGTTATTATTGCAACAGCAGTGGAGCAGTAGTCCGAATACTTGGAGATGTCGGTAGCACCTGCCATGAGGAGTGGAATGCAGCCAGGCTGGTCCAAACCCAGTGGGGAGGCTTCCTAGGAGAAGATGGCGTAATGCCTGCACTTTCCCTTCTCTTCTAGAACCTTTCCCTGACTAAGTACTGTCCCTGACAGACGAGTGTCCTGTCCCTATGCTAGTCTTTTGCAAAATGCACACTAAGACCAGGGAGCTGGGGCATTAAATAGACTCTGCCCTCATTCAAGATGGCTGGCAAAGCCACACAAGGCATTAGCATCCAATCAGATAGATGTCTCCCTGTGACCGAGGAAATCATAAAGTAATCAAGTTCTTCACAACTTTCTCCCCCATCTGCATTGCTGCTGTGGTCGAGCATCACCTGCAGTGAAGGACACAGACTGGACCTGCCTACAGGCAGGGTGATGACATCACAATCTCACACTCAGCCAATCAGAGAAAGCTTTGTATTAATTCACAGAATACAAAGCTGCCTCTGAATGACTCAGCCCCGCTCAGACTGAAGGGTGTCTAGATATGCCCTCCCTGCTAGCTTTTTTAAAAAGCAGGAAATACTAAAAAACTGAAAAACAAAACCTGCAGCTACTGGGATGGACTGAGGATTTCCACACAATTTCAAAGTTAAAAAAAACTTTACTAAATCAATCCCACTCACTCAGATTAAAGTAGTGTAGCACTACTCCCTTGGGAGCTGCTGGTTACGGGTTCCCATGGGTTACCATTAGCAACAACATGACAGTTTAAATTTTCCCAAGTGTTTTAGCTCAGTCAGAAAACAGTCCGGTAGCTTTGCTTTTTGTGTTTTTATTTGGAACTTGGATATTAGAAGGGAATGAGTGGGATACTCCAACTTTATACACTATTTACAATAGGCTGGGACGACTTGAAAATGCTGAGTAACGCTGAGTAATGCTAGGCCGCTGTTTCACTTTGCCCTTAGCTGTGAAGTATATTTGAATGAGCTTTTGGAGGTAAACTGTATCCTGAGGTAAACTAGATTGTTCTGCAGAACAGCTTCAGGGCCCTTCCTGGCACCCCCTTTGTTCCTAGTCTTCAGGGTCAACTACACGGCACCCCCTTTACTGATACACTCCTTGTGTAAGCTAGCTCCTTGATCCCCTGACTTCTCTGGAGTGGTACCCTCTCCTAGGCAGACCCTTAGGCAGATCTCCTGGTACTCATGATACTGTTTTTCCCAAGAAGATTCTGCCAGCAGCTCCACTCATCAGCACTCTGGATCCTCTGCAGCTCAGCTCCACACCTGGTTCACTAGGCCGACTGTCTGAACCACCTTCCTCACACTTGCAGGAGGAGAGACAGCTGTCCACCTCCTCCTGGGACTTTGCTCCTGCCAAAAGACACCCTGTCACAGATTTATTGCCCATCACAGGATGCATTGTGGCAATGCCTGCCCACTGGGACAGCCCTAAACCCTGGTGTGCTACTGGTCTGGTTTCCTCCACGGTCCAACAAGCTCCCTTATTGGATACAGTGGGAAAACTCCCTTAGACCCAATAAATCACACCTGGAAACATATGACAGACCAAACTAACAGATCAGGCTCTCCTGAGAAGCAGA
The DNA here is from genome assembly GCF_965119305.1 of Pelophylax lessonae. NCBI lineage: Eukaryota > Metazoa > Chordata > Amphibia > Anura > Ranidae > Pelophylax > Pelophylax lessonae. Next base: position 573,815,490 of record NC_138770.1, on the reverse strand, counting down.
AAAGAGCCACCAAGTGAGTTTTCCTAGCACCTACCTAGGAGGGTGCTACAGTAGTATCAAACCCTCAGCAGCCCTGCAGCAGCTTCCATCTTCACCCGTCTTGCTTCCGGGTTGGCGGGCTCCTGCTCTGTGACTGGCCAAAACCGCGATGATGTCACTCCTGCACATGCGTGCGGGAGCCGCCATTCACTGCACAGGGCTCAGAAGGAACGCAGCAGGGGGCTGTTCCTTCAGTGCGCATGCACCAGTCATGTCACTGGCTGCATGTAATGTAGTTTACTTCCTCTCTAACAACATATTTTTTAAATATGCTTTTTAATATTTATTTCAAGAGAGAATATAAGCCACCTGCCAAACATAGGATAGAACTGACATGAATTTGACATACACAGCACTGCACTTGTCTGCTGAATTGTATTAGAATCAGCATTAGTATTAGAAGCAGTAGTACACACTTTTTACTCTTCAAGTTTCACTTTTAGCTCACCTTTCAATGGTTAAAGGTCAAGAGAAAGAAAAGCCACTTAGAAACGTGTAACCTGCAGCGACTACGACAAGACATCTTACATCACTGACTGCATATTACATTCACCTCACGTTTAACCACCCACACACACGTCTTCTGCACTGAACCAAAAGGTGACAGGGAAGACATATAGTAGACGTCATATGTACAGGCAACAAGTCTAGCAAACAGAGTAAAATAGAGATTATTGCGCTAACTTAAAAAATGTAAGCAGCTGACATCAATCACTGAACTAAGGAGGGTGATAAATCAATAAATATAAAAATATGTGCAGCGCTAGAAGAAAAAAATTCCCAACAAAATAAATTGTCCAATCGCAGGAAACATTCCACAAGTAACGTAAACAATTGATGGTGAGAAAAAGTCCAATATATAATGGTGCAAATCATATATAAGTGCAGCAAATCCCGTCACCAGTGAAGGTAGAAATATATTGCGCTCACCAGATGGATGGGACCCCAAAACACCATATAGTGTAGGAGTCAAACAGGCTTAAAAATGATGGAGTGTCCCCACAGATTTTTCACCGATTCCAACGGCAACCATGCAAATCTCCGGTAGATGGAATAGTTCAGAGATTCCCCTTCCACATGGTGGGTGGTAAAACCGAAAAAAATGGAGGGACATATAGCGTAATATTGCTAAAATCAATTTAATAACAATAAAGCTGATACACTTACAGACATCCGTGAAAGACAGGCATATAAGATGTAAAACAGCTGGGCTGACCAAGTCCTCTTTACATGTTTCGGCATAAATGCCTTTTTCAAAAGATAAAGTCAGCAGGTAGCCAGTGTTCATATATATATAGAGGTAGAATTAATTGGGTACACCTGTAGGAAGTAGGCGGTGGACTGCATGGAAACCGGAAGTAAAACCGGCGTGTGTTCCAAGCCTCACTATGGTATAGCGCCAAAAATGAAGTCTATTAAATCATAAGGGGAAAGACATAAGCAAAGAAAGACACTTGAAAAACGAAAGGAAAGGAATAATTAAAGTTTTAGGTCTCCTTTTCTGCACACTTCCAACAACCTTCTACCCATGGGCATCCGCAGAACTTTTTCAGGGGGGGCATCATTTTGGGGTCACCCATGCTCCGCCCCTTTTTGACAAATGTCATGAAGGTGACGTCAGTCGTCTTGCGAGCTGTGACTTGCGAGTTTTTATTTTTTAAGTGGAAACGACAGAATTTATTTTTAAAGCGTTTGTTAACCTAAAAAAAATAAATTGATTCTGTTCCCTTAAAGCATATTATACAGCACAGTGCTTGTGCTGTGTAATTTGGCCCCTTCTATCACCTAAAATACTTGGCTGATCCTGCCTGGTTATGTCCTCCCCTCTGTAAACTGACCATGGTATACCATGGCTGCTGAGCCCTGACATCGTGGTCAGTCTGCGTGCCTCCGTCATCCGCAGCCCTCCTGTCTTCTCTCCCCTCTTCCTCCCTGCCTGTCCTCTCCTGTTTCAGTGCCCACATCCTCCCCTCCTGCTGCTGTAGTTTCATATCCTGTCTACAGTCTGTTTAATATTCTTGTGTGCCCCTGTGTCTGTGTTTTTATAAAAATAAGCCATTCTTTAACAGTTTTCAGAGCGCTGATCGCCACTCACGTGACCCGCCGACACTCTCTCCTGCTCTCGGCCTCTCCTCCTCGCCTCCTGACTGACGTCAGCGGGGAATCCTTGGCCCTGCCCACTGCAGACAGCTGTCAGATGGGGAGAGGAGAAAACCAGCAGGTTACGAAAGTGTCGATCGGTGCTCTGAAAACTGGTAAAGAACGGCTTATTTTTTTAAAAACACAGACACAGGGGCACGGGCACCCAGGATTATTAAAAACAGACCAGACAGGATGGTATAGAATGGCTTAACAACCACTTTTAAGGAGAAGATAAGATTCCGGGGGGGGGGGGGGCACTTGCCCCCCCCTTGCGGACACCCATGCTTCTACCCCTGTCCCTATGCATTCCTGCATCCCGAATTTTGCACACTACCACGGCTCACCTCAAGTCCTTGTCCATCTCAATTAAAGCAGACCTTCACCCATAAACAAGATTTTCTCCCCGTTGGCTGGTCCCCTCTCCCTTAAACAACTGGAAAAAAATGTAAAACCATAAAATACCCTTTTTTTTTTTAAATTTTTGCTTCCTGCATTGTTGTCTGGAGAAGCATGATGCAGCAGGGTATCCCGCACATGTGCAGATATTCCAAGAGTCTATAGGAGCTGACAGAGACCCTTGGCCTGTCTTTTCACGTGCAAAATCCAATAGGAACTAGCTGCTATTTGCGTATGTAAAGGGAATTAATAAAGAGAAATAAAAGTTATGCCCTTTTTTTTCCCACAAATAGATCTTTCCTATTGTGGTATTTGATCACCACTGAGTTTTTTATTTTTTGAGCTATAAACAAAAAAAAAACAGCCAATTTAGAAAAAAAAAACCCATATTTAAAAAAAAAATGTTTTATAACCGTGCTTGCTTCGGCAACACATACTAAAATTGGAATGATACAGAGAAGGTTAGCATGGCTCCTGTGCATGGATTCTCTCCCTCGCCCCTTGCCTCCACCCTCTTTCTCTTTTTATCTCTTTGGATCTCATCATTTTACTCTATTTACTCTCTTTATCCCTTATTACAGGGCCTCTGACTTAGTATGACCCTTGGGCAAATCGGGGACTCCACTTGCTAAAGTACATGACTACTTAGACATGTCTACCTTTATGCATATGTATTTTGTAAGCTGCCAATCATGTTCTCAATAAAGCATTTATTGAAAGAAAAATGTAAAATGTAAAAAAAATCGAATTTCTTCATGAATTTAGGCCAATATGTATTCTTTGGTAAAAAAAAAAAAAAAAAAAAAAAAATCCCCAAAAGCGTATATTGATTGGTTTTCGCAAACGATATAGCGAAACTATGGGATAGATTTATGGAATTTTTATTTATTTATTTTTACTAGCAATGGCAATCAGCGACTTACAGCGGGACTGTGTGGACAAATCAGACACTGACACGTTTGCCACTTTTTTTTCCCACTTGTTGGGAACCAGTGACACTAATACAGTGACTAAATATATGCACTGTCACTGTACTAATGACACTGGGAGGGAAGGGGTTAACATCATGAGCAATCAAAGGATTAAATATGTGTCTAGCCAGTGTTTGTGTATGCTTTGCAAGAACATAAGATCTATGACAGTACGGCAATCTGCCTACGTAATGAATGAACATGTAAGGAATGATCAGTGGGTTCTGGCGGATATCAAGTCTGCGGAACCCGCTGATCGGCTCCTGCTGTTCATATTCACAGCAGGAGAGAGCGGGAGGCGAAACACGTAGACGTAATTTCCGGCCTTCACATCAACGTAGGATTTCACTTCCGGTCCGGTGGAGACACATTGGACATTATAGAATCTTTTTACAAAGCGGGTTACATATTTTTACAATGGCTTTAACTAAGGTTTATTTTTGTGATTAATGTCATAATGATGACTCCTGAGCTGACAGGGGGAGAGAAGACAGGGGAAACAAAAACTTTTTTTTTTAAATTTTTTATATGGTTTTATTCCAGGTTTTGTAGAACATATAGATAGGGGAACATATAGGGGTAAATGACACGGCACAAGCACGGTGCTGTATATCATGCTTTAAAGGATCAGTATATACTGTGTGTATATATATATATATATATATATATATATGATTTTTTTTTCTTTTTTCAGAAGAAGATCACATGACTGTAATTGAATAAATGTAGATTATTGTACATACCGTAAATAAATAAGACACCCCCTGAAAATAAGCCCTAGTGTGTTTTTTGTAACCAAACTAAATGTAAGACCTGTTCTTATTTTTGGGGAACAAAGGGAACATTGGTCCAAGCTGAACTAATGTATGGATGTAAAGATTGTGTTACTTAAAATAAATGTCAGAAAGTAAGGAAGAGTAGAGAGAATGAAAATTACCAGGGGAAAATAGGGATATTATGGGGGTGGGATAGCATCCAGATTAAAGAGGTAATAATAAAAAGTTTCAAAAAAATAAACCTTCCCAAATGCAGAAGACAATTCCAAACATAATGAGATAACTGATCATGTTAATAAAATAGTGGGAAAAATGGCAGCCTGGTAAATCATAGCCATGATTAGATAATGAATTTGGATGGATTGCAAGGATAGAAAAAAATTAAAAAAAAAAAAGGAGGAGGGGTTGGTCTGTAAAATCGTATTTTAGCTGATCTGTAAAGGAAGAAAATATGTCTGAAGTCTAGAACAGCATGGGGTCTAAATACATTATATTGTCAAAAGTATTGGGATGCCTGCCTTTACACATCCATGAACTTTAATGGCATCCCAGTCTTAGTCCGTAGGGTTCAATATTAAGTTGGCTCACCCATTGCAGCTATAACAGCTTCAACTCTTCTTGGAAGGTTAGGAGGTGTCTATAGGAATGTTTGACCATTCTTCCAGAAGCGCATTTGTGAGGTTAGGCACTGATGTTGGATGAGAAGGCCTGGCTCATAGTCTGTGCTCTAATTCATCCCAAAAGTGTTCTAATGGATTGAGGCCAGGACTCTGTGCAGGCCAGTCAAGTTCCTCCACCCCAAACTCGTTCATTCATGTCTTTATGGACCTTGCTTTCTGCACTAGTCCAAATGGAGGGGGGATTATAGCGTGGGGTTGATTTGTAGGGGTTGGGTTTGGCCCCTTAGTTCCAGTGAAGGGAACTCTTAAGGCGTCAGCATACTGTAGCAATGTTTCCAGGCCTGTGGCCTGATGTGGGTCTGCCATTGTTACCGGTTATCTCTCCAGCCCATGTGAGCTCCGGCCCTGGGTGTGAGAACTGACACATTGACATTTGTTTGGTTGTTTTATTGTAGTTTTAGGGGATGGGAGAAGGGAATGAGTGGGATACTCCTTTGGCTCGACTATGTACAATTCTGGGACTTTTATAGTAAAATGCCCATTAGCACTGTCTTGACACCAGCCGACGCTAGCCAACGCTTACTGACGATTTGAACACACTGTATCTCTGAAAGCTGTGCTGGAACTCCGACTTAAGTCCAAAAGATCCAGGACTGTGGAACATTGAACATCTGACACTGCTTGCACTGAAAAGTCACTGACTACTCTCTCCAGCCTTGCCCTGGCTTGAAGTAGCTTGCTGTGTATTCCTGTATGGCTGCAACTCTCAACTGATGCCCTCACACTGTGCATTAACTCTTCAGGGCCCAAACTGCAGGCGCCCCCTTTGGCACTCAACCTAGGTACCCCCTCTATAACTTCAGGGTCCTCTGACTAGGTACCCCCTTTACAGCTAGCTAACCTTCTCCGGAGTTGTCCCCACTTACTCTAGGCAGACCCCCAGGGGCAATCCTCAGTACTCACTGTGACGGTGGCGGGTATCAGACCCCTGGCCTTCTCATCCAACTCGTGACCAAGGACCAGTCAATCTCACACCCTGCCGTCACTTGCGTAACAATGCCACTCTCAGCTGCACACCACAATCTAGATGCCCGCAGGCTGAGAGCGATTGTCACCGGGCTAATTAAGCAATTAACCATTTCTCTGCCACCACCGCTACGTTTGAACCCAGCGGACGCTCGTAATTTTAGAAATACCAATTATGACTTTAGAATAATCATCTGTAACACGCGCTGTCACCGCAGACCAGAATGTCCAGAGGATTTATTCTAGACAGTAGCGCTCTTCAAGAGGCAGGTTCTTTGGTTAGTTTGCGTTAAGAGCTTTATGGACAAGATTAACATTTTCAAAATAAAGTTTAATAATAAAAAGGGTTACAATTGGTGCAAATAAAAATATTTACAGAAAAATGGGTTACAAAGAAATAGAGACACAATTCAGCAATTTAGAAAAATAAGATAAAGAATTAGAAATGAAGATACTTGCAGTCAATGTCCTGAGTAGTATCAGAGTTTCAGAAGCTGAGCATATGTGATCGGTTCTCCACTTGATGTTTCTTCTTTGATGTTACATGAGAACTGAAAAAAACATCTGCTTCTTTTTTTATTTTCTCTGAGACCCCAGGGGGTTTCTTGACCAATAAACACAGTGGCCCTGGGCGGCCCTAGGCTCAGACAATGTCAAGGAACCTCCCGTTTAGACAGATTTATAACAGAATTCATATCTCGAAATATGTAAGGGTTACATTCTTTAAACGGCTGGTTTATAACTCAGCATGTCATTTGGCTTTAATAGATACTAAACATGGATAACTTTATCATACAGGGAATGTCTTATGGCTACCTTCTATTCTATATGTGACAGGGTGGTCATGTATGATCTCGTTCCGTTCAGTATTTTATTTCTCATCCAAATATGTACTTTTTGTTAATGTGTCAGGTTCCTGTCTGCATTTATGAATTGGGTATGGATTTGTTAGATGTATTTGGTACATCTCAAATTAACAATTTGGCTGGGGAATTTACAACCCAGCCTGGTCAGCCTTAGGGGACATCTGCCAGGATGTGCTGAGATAAGGTTCCTAGATAAGGTTCTTTGAAGTAACAGCTCTTTTGAAGCTCGCATTCTTAAGTTAATTAGCTCGAGGAGGGGGCTGGGTAAGCGAGTGTCTTTTCAAACTGTCATGGCAGAGCTTTGAAACCAAAATGGTTGCTTGACAAAATGGTGTCCCAGTGCAGGATACCATTACACTCACGACCTGTGTAGGTTTTCCTGGGACTGGAACCCTCTCGCTCTCCGCTGGTTCTCGGCACACCGGATCCCCCTCAGCTCAACTCAGCACTCTCTGGATTCTCAGGCAGCATCCGAGACATCTGCTTCCTCTGACAGGAGGAGAGACAGCCATCCACTCCCTCCTGGGACTCTGCTTCCCGCCAAAGACAATGAGTCATGCCCTCCCTCAAACTTATAGCAACTCCCAGAATCCTTTGCAGCAGACTCTGCCTTCTGGGGTAGTTACAAGCCTGAATGTATCCCTGATTGGGTTTCCTCCACCGCCCTATGAGAAGTCTCTCACAGAGCCAGTGGGGAGATTCCCCCCTCAGCAGACACACCTGGAAGCCATGACATCCTACCAAAAAGAAATCATGGCCCTGCTGTTAGGCAGACAAAGCACACTATACATTTACCTAGCACCTACCTGTAGGGTGCTACAATACTAAAACCAGCTTTGTGGGAACAGTTTGGGTATGGCCCCTTCCTGTTCCAACATGACTGCGCACCAATGCACAAACAAGGTCCATAAAGACATGGATGAGCAAGTTTGGGGTGGGGGAACTTGACTGGCCTGCACAGAGTAGTTACCGTAACCCAATAGAACACCTTTGGGAATAATTAGAGCAGAGACTGTGAGCCAGGCCTCCTCTCCAACATCTGTGCCTGACCTCACAAATGCGCTTCTGGAAGAAAGTTCAAACATTACAAAAGACACACTCCTAAACCTTGTGGACAGCCTTCCTAGAAGAGTTGAAGCTGTTATAGCTGCAAAGGGTGGGCCAACTCAATATTGAACCCTATGGACTAAGACAGGGATGCCATTAAAGTTCATGTGCGTGTAGAGGCAGACATCCCAATACTTTTGACAATATAGTGTATACATGACAAAAGTCAGAACATTACTTCTCTTAGTAGGGCTCATTATATGCTGGTATAAACTGAAAAGGCAAAAAGCAGAATGGACAACGTGACATTAGTTCCATCAAATTTGGAAGAGGTGTAGATTCTTTGCAGTAAGAGTGGTAAGCTGCAGAATATTTTGCACAGGGCCGGACTGGCCTACCGGGAAAACAGAAATTTCCCAGTAGGCCGGCAAGGCTGCCTACCCTGGGGCCACTTTGAGGAAAGCGGCGCCCGTAAACAATATGGCTGTGGGCCCGGGCCGACACGGCAACTGCGCATGCGGTGTTCTGAAGATAGCTGGGCTCAGGAAAGCCTGTACATATTTCACCATTTTTGGGCAGATGGCGCATGCGCAGAGACATAATGGCGCCAGGCAGCGCCATTTTTAAATGTAAGGCACTCGCCTTGGTTATGGCGTGCGCCAGTCTCCACATCACGGCCGGGTAATAAGAGTGGACCTCTCCGCAGCCTCTAACCACCTGTCCTATTTCTCTCCTGTATCGTCCATGTCCACAGCCTCTGACCACCTGTCCTGTTTCTCTCTCCTGTACTATGTCGGCACAGCCTCTGACATCTCCTGTACCATGTCCGCACAGCCTCTGACATCTCCTTTACCATGTCTGCACAGCCTCTGACATCTCCTGTACCAGGCCCGCACAGCCTCTGACATCTCCTGTACTAGGTCCGCACAGCCTCTGACATCTCCTGCACCAGGTCCGCACAGCCTCTGACATCTCCTGTACCAGGTCCGCACAGCCTCTGACATCTCCTGCACCAGGTGCGCACAGCCTCTGACATCTCCTGTACCAGCTCCGCAGCCTATGACCACCTCCTGCACCAGGTCCACAGCCTATGACCACCTCCTGCACCAGGTCCGCACAGCCTCTGACATCTCCTGCACCAGGTCCGCACAGCCTCTGACATCTCCTGCACCAGGTCCGCATAGACTCTGACATCTCCTGTACCAGGTCCGCACAGCCTCTGACATCCCCTGTACCAGGTCCGCACAGCCTCTGACATCTCCTGTACCATGTCCACAGCCTATGACCACCTCCTATACCATGTCTGTACAGCCTCTGACATCTCTTGTACCAGGTCCGCACAGCCTCTGACATCTCCGGCACCAGGTCCGCACAGCCTATGACCACCCTTCTGTACCATGTCCACAGCCTATGACCACCTCCTATACCATGTCTGCATAGCCTCTGACATCTCTTGTCTTTAATCATGTCTGCAGTCTCGGAGGAAGAGTCTGGAGAGGAATCAAGAGTGGGAGTGCTGCTGGTATATCGGATGTATATTTCCCTTCCCCCTTATATTGGCCTCTAGATTTATTCAGGTAATTTTTCATTCCAGGATCATTTTAGACCTTCTGTTATGGTCGATAAGGCAGGGAGTCTAGCAACTGATTCCCCCCCCCCCCTCCACAACTCCTGGGGGGGAAATGGATTGACCTTTGGTTGGCTCTGTCCAGCATGATTGATACAGAGTCATATTGAGAGGACACTTTTGATGTATGTGATTCTCCATGATCTACTACGTAATGGTGAAGATTTTCCATAAGTATTTTTAATGAAAGTCCACACTGTTTTTATTTTTTCTTTGTCTCCTACTTTGTCTGTTATTCCTAGATTTCCTTCTCCTGAGGAAGCGAACTTTCATCTCGTGAAACTAGCGTAGATAAAAAAATCAGCACAGAATATTAATTTTGATGGAAAGCTTCTAAATTGAATTGTTCCTTTGCTCTTATTCTTGCATTTTCATAGTTGGCAACTGTTTATGACCATGCTTTTAAATGTTTTATTAGTGTAAGGGTGGTGCGCTGGTCTATAAATAAAACAGTGTATTATAATCATAAAATTGTGATCCTGTTAAAACTAATGAACAAATATAAATCCAACGGGAAAGAAAGAAACAGCATATAATATAGGAAATGTTCCATTCAAAAAGGTTGGTGCCAACCGTGCACCGTGAATGAAAAATAACAGAGCAATGTGAAAATCTTCTCATAAAAATATATACAAAGATGTGAAAAAATAACAAAGGAATGTTCTTCCAGTGATCAGTGAATCACTCACGCATGCAGTGCTTCTTCAATAAAATTCTTCAGTGTCAATGTGCAAAAAGCCATCCACCTTTGAGTGCAATGCGCGCTCACCTGCAGCACAATGGTATCATGCAGTATACAGGCATTCAATCCACCTTGGGGAGTCCAATAGCTTCCCTTGCCTTGGGTCCTCCTCTATTCAGAGTGGCAAACTCCACGGATGTATGTGATTTCATAGTGCAGTATGTTTAAAACCACATTTATTAGTTAAAAGACAACTTCATCCAGTACACTCATTTAGAGAGGCTAATGATCCCATAGAATCCAATAAGTGCAATCCCTTCAAAAGCTGTGAGCATCTTCGGCTCTCCGGCTGCCTGATACGGATCGTAGTAACAACAGGTCTGATGTCACTGGCTCCTCCTCTGCGTTACGTCACTGGTCAAAGTGTGTTTAAAGAATAAAAACATGAGTCGCAGAAATGTACTGAACTATTGATTATATTCTTTTTTTTTTACCCTGACATACACTTTGTTCCTTCCTCTTTCTGGTGCTGAGACTCACATGTGTCGTTCAGCTGTAGTTCAGTCTACAAATTCCAGAATTTTATCAGCAGTAAGAGACACTGGCATTTGACAGCTAATAGGAACAGGGCCTAATAACTAATAGCCACATGTTGAGCTGCCCATCGTAGCCAATCAAAATCCAGTAGAGGTTTCAAGGGGGCTGATAGAAGGCAAATTATCCCCCATAGTCGAATAAACCAAATTAATTTTTTAATAATGTAAATTATTTTGACTTACCATGTTTCCCTGAAAATAAGCCCAGGTCTTATATTAATTTTGGCACCAAAAGACACAGTAGGGCTTATTTTCGGGGTTGGTCTTATGTGTAATGTGCTGTCTTCTCTCCCTCCCTGCCTGTCAGGAATCCCCTGTGTGAACCTAATTTAGTGTTTGTAAAATCCTAGAATCCACTTTATGACTGTTTTATATAATGTCCAGTGTGTTTCTGTAATCTAATAGTGTGAAATACCTTGGGTACAGCGCCGCTCAGCTAATCTCTCGCTCTGCTCTGCTCTCCTCTCCTCTCCTTCTCTTCTCATAGCTGTCAATAGGGGATCTCAGCCTCTCCCCTCAGAGCGGGTGACAGAAGCACCAAGCATTATATTATAATTGTGTGAAATACCTTCGGTACAGCACCGCTCTGCACTCAGCTGATATCCCACTGCTTTTCTTCTCTTCTCTCCCGCTGACAGCTGGGGGTCACAGAAATGCCAAGCGGCGCTGTAATGAAGGTATTTCACATGTAACGGATCTTTGTACCCCAGCTGGGCACATCCGCCAAAACTGTGTCTCCTGTCCTCCAAACGCACCCACAGCCTGCGGAGAAGCCATACCCAGCCCGTAACCCCTCAATCACAAGACGATCCACACAGGTGTTGAGGGTTAACCATGCAGAGCTTAAACTGTTTATTACATTCCAAGACAACAGTTTTACACATAGTTAGGGAAACTCCCTTTAGCCTTGCCACAGCGGGGGAAGGGAACAGGGAACAAGCCAATGGGAACTGAACATTTGTACATTTGAAACAGTCTCTTAATACACACCCCCTGAGGAGAGATGTCTCCAGCTCAGACCATTGTCCACACAATTAGACACAGAAACAGGAGGGGGGGGGGGATGGGTTGTAACATTACATAACATTAACTCAATGCCATGAGTCAGTTATTCAGAGGATGAATAAAGGGAAAATAAAATGCAATGTCCCAAACTCATAAGAAAATGACACAAAGGGGTTTACAATCCAGGACAGGGTGATCCGTCACCCATAGTGACGGTTAGTACCGTCACATCTCTTCCCCCCCAAAGGTAGACTAATCTAGGTACTAGACCTCCAACTGGTCTGTGCCTGACTTAGTCGGGTAACAAGTCCCAAAGAGTCAATGTCTGTTTGCCTGGATAATTTGTCGGCGTTGCCGTTTTGCTTCCCAGGGCAGTAGTGGACGGTAAAGTCAAAAGGCTGCAGTGCCAAACTCCAGTAGCTTCTGGCCCATAGTCTGTCGGTAGGAGGCTTGCGCACAGTCCCCTTCAAAACACACAGTGACAGTGGGTTCTGTCACATCACACTATTATAATATAATGTTGGCGCTTCTGTGACCCGCTCTGAACCCTGCAGAGGGGAGGGGCTGAGATCCCCTGCTGACAGCTATGAGAAGAGAAGAGCAGAGAGACATCAACTGAGCACCGCTGTACAGCAGGTATTTCACGCTATTAGATTACAGAAACACACTGAACATTATATAAAACAGTATAAAAGTGGATTCTAGGATTTTACAAACACTAAACTAGGGCTTATTTTCGGGGTAGGGTTTATATTGCAGCCCTCCCTGAAAATAACAGGGTAGGTCTAATTTTTGGGGAAACACGGTATATAATTTCTATAGTGAAAAAAAAAAAAGACATACTTTTTAATTTTTGTTTGTTTTACATTCCACAAAATTGCTTACGTGAGCTCTAAAAAAAAGTTCCAGTTAATAGGAAATCCCCAAGATTTTGTTTAATGTGAAGAAGAATAACTATTGGGAGGAGGAAGTTTATATATACATTTAGAAAAAAAAAAAAAAAAAACATAAAATGACATGGTAGACTAAATAGAGGCTAATGGAGAAAAAGATTACATGGGGTTGTCACTTTCTCATGTTAAGTGGAGTTATACCATTTGAGAGATTGTGTAAAAAATAATGTAATTATTCATTTTAATGTTTTAAAGCAGAGTTTTTTTTTCATTATGTTTTATAAAAATAAGAAGACACATTAACCACTTAAGCCCCGGAGGATTTGGCTGCTCAAAGACCAGGGCCTATTTTGCGATTCGGCACTGTGTGACTTTAACAGACAATTGCGCGGTCATGCGACGCTGTACCCAAATGAAATTGACTTCCTTTTTTTCCCTCAAACAGAGCTTTCTTTTGGTGGTATTTGATCACCTGTGCAATTTTTACTAAACAAAAAAAGAGCGACAATTTTGAAAAAATAACAATATTTTTCACATTTTTTTATATGAAATTCCCCCCAAAAAACGAAGTTAAAATCAGAATTTTTTAACATTTTAGGCCAATTTGTTATCTGCTACATATTTTTGGTGAAAAAAATCGCGATAAGCGTATTTTGATTGGTTTGCACAAAAGTTATTGCGTTTACTAACTACGGGAAAGATTTATGTCATTTTTGTTTTTTTTCTTAACTAGTAAAGGCGGCGATCTGCGATTTTTTTTTTACTGCGGCATTGCGGCGGACAGATCGGACTCTTGACTGACATTGACACTTTTGGGGGTACCAGTGACATTACTACAGTAATCAGTGCTATAAATATGCACTGTTACTGTAAAAATGACACTGGCAGGGAAGGGGTTAACTTTATTGGTAAACAGTGGGTTAAACATATCCCTAGGGGCGTGATTCTAACTGTGGGGGGGGGGGGGCGTGGCTAGTGATGTAACCACAGAGACATACAATCCTACATAGCGGGATCGTACAGTCCCTGCAGTTACTTCAGGGAGAATGACAGGCGGCTTTGTTTACATCAGCCGCCTGCCTTTCTCCCTCTCCAGCGGGAGATGGCGAGTGGCCGGTGGTCACTCGCGCGGGGATGTTAGTGAACGAGCAGGGACGGGAACGCTCCTCCGGCGGCGCGCTTGCCCCCTAGAGACTCGTGGGCGAGTGACGTAGTACTACGTCGCTTTGCCCAGTAGGGGCTGACCGCCGCAGTAAATAGTCGTGTGGCGGTCGGCAAGTGGTTAAGGCAGTATTGAACCCAAAAGCAACATTTCTTATAATGCAGTTTATCAATTCTTAGATGTGGTTGCTGCATTAGTTTTATTTTAGAGGCTTTCTTTCCTTTATTTTCATCTGGTGATCCAGGCAGTAAGACAGTTGCTCTACAAAAGAACAAGCTCACCTGCAGATGAAGCAGTCGCAGGGATGACAATAACACTTTACCACTAACAGGGTTACTTATAATGATCAGATTTTATTTATGTGAAACCTTTATCCCAAAAGGAACAAAACGGTTTGCTGTAACTGATTATAAAGTGTTAGCTGAAGTTTGGTTTCAGTTTGTAAGTTTATTTAAATGTGCTAGTCCCAACTAAAGGGTCGTACACACGGGCAGTATCAGCCGGCTCAATAGAAATTGTCTGACATTCAGGTCATGTGTCCTGCACCAGGTTCGATAGAAGCCAGTGGAATGTCCAGCTTCTGTCGAAGGGGCATGACCAAAAAAGGTCTGCCGATTGTCGCTCTCAGCCATTGGCTGAGAGCGCTGACCCATGTGTTCTGGCAGCAGGAGGGGCTGTCCCCCTGTGAGAACACAATAACTCAGCGGGGATGATTGCTGCACTAACATTGTACTATTAGTACAGAATCTTCTCCCGAGCTCCTCAGATTATTTTGTCATACAATCCGCTGGGTTGTGTAGTGTGTACCAGGCTTAACACTCCCCTTCTCACAGATGGACAGTGCTGCTGTCCAAATGTGTCTTTGTTGCTCCTTCATGCAGAGTGGAGGCACTCGAATACAGGTGTGTTATTGACCAGGTAGAAACAGAGGGTAAAAAAGCCTAAAAAAAAAAAAAAAATTAACACAGCCACCATCTAATAATTGGTAAGCTGCAATATGTTAAATTTTTGGTTTTGGGTTTAATACGGCCTTAACAAAAAGTAAGTAAAAAAGAAATAAAATAAAACAAGAAAAGGCTCTCACACCTATAAAGTGTGAAAGTATTTACAGTAACCCATAGCCATTTTTTTTGTATACAATCACACAGATTCCAATGTCAATAGGGAGTACAGAGATAGAGTACAATGTTCCCAATGTTAGTAAGTTGTCACTATCCTTGGTATTGAAAACCTCGTCATTGCCGAGCGTTCTTCATTAAAGGAGTAGTGCACAGGCTGGAGAATCATTCAAACTACTCACGATACTAATAATTTTAACACATGTGGGCCTCCAGCCATAAGCCAAAGCAAGAAAATATAGGCAAGAGGAAGGAGAAAAAGTAGCAGAAAAGAGAAAGGAGGACCCATGGCTAAGGTGCCACCGGAGCCACCAGCAGTACAGCTGAGCTATTGTGATTTGTTAGAAAAAGGCTTGAAGTTTGAATGATGCAGAAAAATCAATCTAAAGCCCCGTACACATGTACCGATTGTCGGCCGTAAATATTCGCCCCCGAACGATCGGCCGATTGTCGGCTTGTTAGTATGATGCTTCCGACAACCGACAGCGCATTTTTGGCTGAACAGAATCTGTCGTGCAGGCATTAAAATTTTTGTTGGCCAACACCAGAACGGCCGATTGTTCGTCAGTCAGTACAGATTTCGGCCGACAGACAGCAGATTTGCAAGACTGGGCATGCTCAGAAACGAAAAAAGACAAGGAAAGTTAACCATCACATGACATCACTTCTGCAGTCAGCTGTTGTTGGCCGACAAAATTCGTGTGCAGTCTTTTGCAGTTTTCAACAGACACGACAGCCCTGGACAAAAGACGGCCGATCGTTCGGCCGACGATCGGTACGTGTGTACGGGGCTTAAGAGTACCATAGTGACGCAAATTTCAGATATCTATCCTGAAAGCCAGCAGTTAGCTCCTCTATCCTCATGATGGAATTAAGCTCCTCCACCCATTCTCTAACAGTAGAAGTGGTAACTGTTTTCCAATGCCCGTGCGGGTGTGGACAGGACATGTTGCACAGCGACAGGAGAAAACGAGCATGCCCTTTTTTTTTTGGGGTCTAGAGATGGATCCCAGAATAACAGCGAGAAGAGCCACTTCAGGGGTTTCTGGCCACGTTTGCCAAGTAATTTGACGACTAAGCCTAAACAGGTAGCCAAAAATGGCCTAATACAAGAACAGGACCACCAGAAGTGTAGTATAGTTCCCCCATAATTCTCTACATCTCCAGCACCTGTCAGAGATCGAAGGGATAATTTTACATAGGGTGGTTGGACTTATATACCATCTGTTGAGAAGTTTAAAATGCCTCTCCTGAGCATTGTTGACAATACTCATTTTAAAAGTTAGAAGAAAGGATTGGTCCCATGAAATAATTAAACAATATTGGCTCTGACAACCAAGCGCAGCCACATCCCTGAAACCGTAGAAAGAGCACCAGGGGTGGTTGTCAACAATAATCCAGTCCAAAAGGGACAGGAGAGTTGACTAGCCTACCACCTTGTTAAAATGGGACTTTAAAGGCTGTATCAACAATACAAGTTAAAAACAGTGTACAAGCATAAAAAGATTACACGTTACATCAGAGGTGTACAACTTCATGTTAGTGGGTAGGAACAGTGTAACTTGGTAAGTCCTACGCGTTTCTTTGAGCGATAAGGCTCTTGTATTAGCTTCTTCAGGGACCAAGTAAGCAGGTCACAACACCGTTTCTAAGCACTGAATAAAGAAATTCACAGGAGAAGGGAAGAAAATCATGTATACAATCATAAACCATAAAGGATTGGTCCCAGTCTTCAACCTATAGCCTATCTTTTGCTGTAAGTGGGCAAGGTGGCACAGTACTCTTGCCTTGTAACACTAGGTTCCTTGGTTCAAATCCCAACCAGGACACGATCTGCATGGAGTTTGCTATAATTGGCCCTAGTGTGTGGATGTATGCAATTGAATTTGGAAAGTTAGATTGTAAGCTCATTGAGGACAGGAACCGATGTGAATGTTCAATATATAAAGCACTCCATAAACTGAGTTATACAAATGCATGCAATAAATAAAAACTTATATTGGTTACTGGAAAATATTGTCCAGTCTTATCAGATATGCTCTTTCTGAAGATTTCAGGAGAGGTTTTATTCCACATTTGCAGATTGTACAGCCCAAGAGGACTCCCCAGAAGATCAAGAAAATACATTAGTAGACCTGCCTTAAATCTGGTACACACTATTCATTTTTCTATTCAACCCAGCTGACTGAATGGAAAAAAATAAAAAAGAGCTTGCAAAAAGGTCTCTGTACTAACTATTCGATGTTAGTACAGTGATCTCCTCGCTGTTCTATTGTGTTCTGACAGGGACTGCCCCCTGCCAGAACAAACTGGTCAGCGGTCACAGCCATTGGCTAAGAGAGCTGATCAGATGCTGATCGGCTGCTGGTTTTCCAGCATGCTCGTTCAGCAGAAGCCAGTTATGAGATCTGCTTCTGTCAAAAAGGGATCTGTACACACAGGTCAAATGTCAGCCGGTATCTACCGTACCAGCGGATATTCTGCCCGTGTGTACGAGGCTTTAAAGGGGTAATAAACCAAAAACGTAATATATTTCAGCTTACCAATCAAAAGATGTGGTGGCTGCATTGATGTATCTGCAAAAGAGGTGACCCCACTCCAATCTTCAGAAGTATAAATACTTTAATCATAAAAATCCAGGCATAACATCACTAGACCACGATACAACAGGACTGTAGCAGCAAGGTTAACATGTTTCACAAACTAAATCGCTTAATCATAACCTCAGAAGCACATGTGTAGTTAACACTTACATACCTGAATAACAGCTGAATCCATTAGTGCTTAAAGACTGCTGCTTAGGACAAAACAGACATATCTAGCATGTAAACAAACACACGAGATAAGAGCAAGATAAATCAGAAAAGGTGAAATAGCTACATATAGTAAATAAAATACAAAATTAGATTATAAAAAGAAAGAATGTAGCAATATTTAAAGAAGTTTGTCCTACAGAGGCAAACACTGGTGGTGACAACAAATGGAGAAATCAGGAGACTGCTGTATAGGTGTCACCTGCCCCAACAATACCAAGTTAGGCAAAGAAAGACAACCAACCATTGTATCAAATGATACATATGTGCATGATATGAGTATCAAATAATAATAAGTCAAACAAATATTAAAAATAGGAACCACATTCTCTTAAACAGCAGCCTGCAAAACCTTGCAGCCAAAAGAAGCATCTGAAGATGCCAACACATCCACTTTATAAAACGTTGTGAAAGTGTGCACAGACAACCAGGTGGCCACCTTGCAAACCTGCATCACTGATGCCTGATAACAGCGCTCAAGCGCTCGAGTTGAATGCGCCTTAAAAGGGAAAGGAGGAACCTGAACCCTTGCTTGAATAGGCCTGAACTGCTGTCTGTCTGATCCATCTGGAAATGGTCGCAGCAGACATGGCCAACTCTTTGAGGTCTGTCCGTAAGAACAATCTGATTTCCTAAAAGACTGCAGCTGTCAGGTACACTCTAATGGCCCGAACCACATGCAGGGAATCCAAGGCTTTTTCCTTAGGATGTTTAGGCTTAGGATAAAGCGAAGGCAACACAATGTCTTCTTTCATATGGAAATCAGAAACAACCTTAGGGAGGAACGGCTGACAAGGGCGAAGCATCATTTTATCTCTAAGAACCATCAGATAAGGTGAACGACAGGATAACGCCGCAAGCTCCGACAGCCTGCACGCAGAAGTAATAGGCACCAAAAAGGCTACCTTTTGGGACAGCGTAAGCAGGAAAATATCCAGAATATTTTCAAAAGGAGGTTTCTGGAAAACCCACAGCACCAAATTGAGGTCCCACGGAGGCAACGGAGACCGCACTGGGGGAGCGAAATGGTAAACCCCTTGAATAAAAGTGCAAACCAAGGAATGCGTAGCAAAAGGATGTAGAAAGAAGACTGCCAAGGCTGAAACCTGGCCCCTGATGGTACCCAGGCACTGCTCGACCCCTCGGAGGAAGGCCAAAATTCGAGCCACCGATAAGGAGCGAGGATGAACTCCCAGAGACTCACACCATGCAATGTACGTCTTTCAAGTATGATGGTAAATCTTCCTAGAGGTAGATTTTCTAGCCCTTAACAGGGTAGGAATCACTGGTTCAGACAAATCTCTATCTTTTAACACCTGGCTTGCAACAGCCAAGCTGTTAAAGCCAGCGACCGTAAAGCAGGATGCAAGATTGGCCCTTGAGGCAGATCTTCCCTGAGAGGAAGTCTCCAAGGAGCATCGGTGACCAGTCGTACCAGGTTGGCGTATCAAGACCGACGAGGCCAGTCTGGAGCCACCAGAATGACCAGAATCCCTTCTGCCTTGATCCTGCGCAGGAGTCTTGGCAGAAGTTTGAGAGCGGGGAAAGCATAGATCAGCCGATACTGACCCCAAGAAGCCACCAGAGCATTTGTGGCGTCGGCCAGAGGATCCTGAGATCATGCCACAAACCTCTGTACCTCCTTGTTGAGAAGAGGGGCAAACAGGTCCACCTTGTGAGTCCCCAAACAGAGGCACAACTGATAAACACCTCCTGATGAAGAGACCATTCTCCCTGGTCCAATGCCTGACGACTTAGGTAGTCTTGTCTGCCAATTCTCCCCTCCTGGAATATGCAAAAACAAAGCGTTCTGCCCACCTTAGAATGCCGGCTACTTCCCGAGCTGCCAGGACACTCCTTGTGCCCCCTTGGTGATTGACATAAGCCATAGCCGTGGCATTGTCCGATTGAATCCATACCGGACACCCCTGAAGGCCGATATGTCCAATGAGCCAGACAAATTCTGATCGCCTGGAGTTCCAGTATATTGATCGGTAGTCTGGAATGTTCCAGAGACCAGACCCCTGAAGCACAATCTGTGCCGAGAATGCCTCCCCACCCGGACAGGCTGGCATCTGTGGTGACTACCTTCCAGTACAGGGGAAGGAAAGATTATACCTGTCAAAGTGCAGGAAAGCGAAGCCACCTGATCAGGGACCCACTCGTACTCCGGCTCAACAGGATCAGATTATCTAGAGACTGTGGATTCTTCTCCAATTTGGCAAGAATCTCTCTTTGTAGGGGTTGCGTGTGGAACCATGCAAATGGAACCGTCTCGAAAGTAGACGCCATCAGGCCAAGCACCCGTATGCCAGGCCCGAGAGATAACCGACTATTGGACACAGCATCCAAAGCGCATCCTACAGCTTCTGGAGCTTGTCCAGTGGAAGAAAAACCCTGGCTGAGGCTAAGTCCAGAGTCAGATCCAGATAGTCCAACTTGGTGGACAGAACCAGAGTAGATTTTTGGAAATTTAAACTCCAACCGAACTCCTGCAGAGTCCGCACAGTGATCTCCAGGTTGTCCGTCAGAGCAGGCAGGGTATCCGCTTGTAGAAGGAGATCGTCCAGTTACCCCAGTACTGCAATCCCATTCTGACACAACAAAGCTAACTCTGGGGTCAATACCTTTGTGAAGACCTGGGAAGCAGATGGGAGACCAAAGGGTAACGCCACAAATTGAGAATTCTTCTCGCCCACAGCAACACAGAGAAAGCATTGATGACCAACATATATCAGAATATTAAGGTAAGCGTCCTTGATATTGATCGAGGTCAGAAAATCCCCTTGATAAAGGAATGCCACTACCGTACGAATGGACTCCATTCGGAACTTGCACCAAGCAGTTCAGAGCCTTGAGGTCCAGGATTGGATGTGCTTTGCCTTCCTTCCTGGGAACTGTAAACAGGTTTGAATAAAAACCTTGAAAATGTTCCAAAGATGGAACCAGTACATTCACCCCTTGTAGCAGCAAGTCTTGCACCGCCCAGAAGAGACCCAGCAAGTGGTTTGGGGACAAACGCAGGTTGGAAGGAAAGAACCTCTCTGGAGGGTAAGAATGAAGCTCAATCTTGTAGCTGGACCTGAATTAACTCGTGGACCCACTTGTCTTGAATCAGGGAGGTCCACGGGTCCGGAAAGAAGCGAATACGTCCCCCCACCTCAGATACAGATGAGGACGCCCCTTCAGGCGGGAGAGGGCTTGTCTGCAGGTCTGGAAGAAGCAGCTATCAGATTACCAGACCAGGTCCTCTTGAAACCACCAGAAGAGGTCCTGAAAGACGTCTGAGAGGGGACATGATAGCGATATACAAATACCTCAATGGCGATCCTAGCATAGGCAAAAAACTATTTAGTCCCAAGGAGTGCAAGAAGACACGTCGCCACACAATGAGATTAGAGGAGAGGCGGTGTAACCTTAAGCTGCGTAAGGGGTTCTTCACTGTAAGGGCGGTGAGAATGTGGAACTCTTCCACAATTGGTGGTAGCTGCGGGGAGTATGGCTACTTTTAAAAGACTCTTGGACATGCATCTCACAGATCACAACATTTAGGGTTATGGGAAATGAGCAGGCCACTGACACACACACACCTGTACAGGTTGAACTGGATGGACTGATGTCTTTATTCAACCTCAACTACTATGTAACTATGTAAGACTTAGATCCTTTGTCTTTAGAACCGGAGGAACGAAAGGGCAGCTTATGTGCCGAGAAAAAGGGCCCACATCTGCGACGAGAGTCCTTGCCCTTGGCAGCCTGTGGAAGAAGAGTACTCTTTCCCCCTGAAAGCCCCTTAATGATGTCATCCAGGGAAGACCCAAACAGGCGACCCCCCGCAAAGGGAAGATCAGATAGGGCCTTCTTGGAAGTCTGGTCCGCAGACCAGGATTTCAGCCATATCATGCGCCCTAGGGTCACCGCTGTCACGGACACCCTAGAGACTAAGGGAGCCGCATTCAGAGAGGCTTCGCAGGTAAACTGCAGCCCCTGGATCAACTGGTCCACCAGCTCTGATAAAAGCAAGTGGAAGCTGTTCCCACTGCAGGTCCTGGGGCAAAAACTTTGTCCACTCCGCCAGAGTCTGGGACACCAAGGTAATGGTCAATTGGCAGGTCAAAGCCTCAGCTCTCCTGTCAAAGGGATTGTTAACCACTTGCCGACCGCCCACAGTATATTTACTGCGGCAGTCAGCCCCTACTGGGTAAAGCGACGTAATACGTCGCCAGCCCAGGAGCCCGCAGGAGGCGCGCTCTCGCTCGTTCAGGGACATCCCCGCGCGAGTGACCAGCGGCTCTGATGTCCGCCGGTCACTCGTGATCTCCCGCTGTAGAGGGAGAAAGGCAGGCGGCTGATGTAAACAAAGCCGCCCGTCATTCTCACTTGGGTACCTGCAGAGATCATACGATCCTGCTATGTAGGATCGTATGTCTCTGTGGTTACATCACAAGTCACGCCCCTTTACAGTTAGAATCACGCCCCTAGGGACACACTTAACCCCTTTATCACTAATAAAGTTAATCCCTTCCCTGCCAGTGTCATTATTACAGTAACAGTGCATATGTATAGCACTGATTACTGTAGTAATGTCACTGGTACCCCCAAAAGTGTCAAAAAATGTTAGTCAGGGGTCCGATCTGTCCTCCGCAATTTCGCAGCCTGCAAAAAAAAAAAAAAAAAAATCGCAGATCGCCGCCATTACTAGTTAAAAAAAAACAAAAAAAAAACAAAAATGACAAATCTTTCCCTTAGTTAGTAAACGCAATAACTTTTGCGCAAACCAATCAAGATACGCTTATTGCGATTTTTTTTTTACTAAAAATATGTAGCAGAAAACAAATTGGCCTAAAATGTTAAAAAATTTTGATTTTTAAATTTTTTGGGGGGAATTTCATGTAAAAAAAAAATGTGAAAAAAATTTTTTTTTCAAAATTGACGCTTTTTTTGTTTATAGCGCAAAAAAAAAAAAAAAAAAAAAAAAAAAAAAAAAAAATCGCACAGGTGATCAAATACCACCAAAAGAAAGCTCTGTTTGTGGGAAAAAAAGGACGTCAATTTCGTTTGGGTACAGCGCCGCACGACCGCGCAATTGTCCGTTAAATTCACGCAGTGCCGAATCGCAAAATAGGCCCTGGTCTTTGAGCAGGAAAATCCTCCGGGGCTTAAGTGGTTAAAAGCTGGAGACGACTCCACCAGAATTAGAGTGGATTTATTCAGCCTAAAGACTTGAGAATCCACCACAGGTGGGACCATTCACTTTTTTAGCAGGGACCCCTCAAAAGGATACAGTCTAGCGAAATGCTTAGGCACCGCCATATTGCATTTTGGGTGACCCCACTGATTAGTGACAATTTTGTCAAATTAGGTGGGAAAGGGGAAAACCTTTGCCGCTTTGGAGGATCTGCAGGTACCAAAAGAGACTGGCGCCTCCGATGCAGCGGCATCCTCCATTTTTAAAGTTTCCTGCACAGATACAATAGGTGCATCCAACATCATCCTCACTAACAGAGCACTCAGGGTGCGGGGACGCAGAGCCAGCAGGGTGAATCGGTACGTGGCGGCCAGATAAGACTCAGAATCCGAAGAGACAGAGGAGGCAGGTAAAGGCGGGAGACGATTTTTGCTAGCCCCTTTGTGTAGGGCCAAATCAACTTTGGACACTAAGGACTCCAGGACTGCCATTTGTGCAGACAGGGATGACTGGAACTCGGAGGGCCCCCAGCTTCTGAGAGGGGATCAGGTGATGAAATGTGCTCCAGGGACTCAATGAGTTAACCAGGGGGACCACACAGCCAAAATAAATAGCACTGCAAAACGTACCATCACTGCCACGCTAGCAGCACCACAAGTCCCAGCAAAACCAGCCGCTGCTACAGCAGAAATAGGGAGAACCCACAAGGACTCATCACCACCTGATATGGCACAGGGAGACCAGCGGATCCTGCACACCATGTGGCGATCAGTGAGAAAAAGGAAGTACTGGAGTCAGCCACTAGAGGGCAAGAAGGGCTCCCACCACCGAATCACTGCCCAGAGGGCTCCAAGAACATGGCCACCGCTGTTTCTAAAGGGAAACTACAAGAAAGCGGCTGCCGGGCTGTGGCAACATGGTTACCAATCCACAACAAAATGGAGGTTCCCAGCGGCGCGCACGCGGTCCCAGGGGAACCCTAGAAAACAATCAGCAGAAAAGAGGGGGCCCTGGCAGGAGCCCCCACCAGGATGACCCCCCTAGATCTGCGATCGGCTGCCAGCGGCACGCCCCCCCTACTCAGCCCCTGAAAATGAATGGGGGGGGGGAGTTCGATATGGGCAGATGGGGGTGGTCCCTAGGGACCACCCCCATGTGGGGGGGAGATGCTGGTGGTAAGGAGGGAAACCCGGGGGGTCCAACCGTCCCAGGGAGGGCCCCACGTCCACCGCAAAAGACCACCAGGGGAGAGGGGGGACATTACCCACCATACCATTGAAACCGGGTAGGCACTGCTTCGGACAGACCACCTCTCCCCTGGAATGGGGGTGCTGTCAGCAAGGAGGCACGCTGCGACTCAGGCTGCGACCTGGTCGTATGCGTCCTCCCGAGACATTGAACTCGCAGGCCAGCCCCCTTCTGTTAGGGCTATGTCGTGGCCAACTGAGCGCAGAGCTGAGGTCTGTGCACGCTCGCTGGCCAGACTGGGGGACCCTCTGGATCTCCAGTCTGTCGCCCAGTCCGGCAGTTGACTGTAGTTCTCCCAGGAACATAAAATAATAAAAAGGAAAAAATTATATTTAAAAAGAAAAAAATGCTAGGACCAGAGATCCCAGCAAGGAACTAGGTCCTTACTCCTGACTAGGCAGAAAAAAAAAACTGAGTGCCTATAGCAGATAGGGAGTATACCCCCTGGGACTGCCCCATAGGCATGGTAAAGCGTTTTCCTGCCTAGTGTCCTACTACTGTAGGGGGCAGCATAACCCAATGGTCAAGAAGATATGGAGCTGTGTCCGTCAATGAACGAAAGAGACATTTCCATATTACATTATTCTGTACAGTCCTTTGATAGATTTGAGCTCTGTTGGATTAAATCTTTTCACCATATACTTACTGTATTTATATTATGTTGGTTATTTGCATGAAGTAGGTGCTTTTTTCCATTAATTCTTATCTCCAGTTTTTGTTCACATGTGATAGGATATATGTGCATATCAAGAATAGACCTACATTTTGTTATTTACTCAGGTTTTGTAATATTAGAAGTACATATGTTTTTTGGTTACAGCCATGATTGCAATTTGTGCATGTCTAAGGCTGATATGAATAGGTTTATATTTTTCATTATTTGTTTATGACTTAATATTTGATACTCATATCATGCACTTATGTATCGTTTCATACAATGGTTGGTTGTCTTTCTTTGCCTACATTGATATGGTTGGGGCAGGTGACACCTATACAGGAGGGCTCCTGATTTCTCCTTCTGTTGTCACCACCAGTGTTTGGCTCTGTAGGACAAACTTCTGACTATTGCTACATTCTTTCATTTTAAAATCCAATTTTGTTTTTGACACGGATCCCCCATACTCAAGAAGAGTATGTCTGCCATATAAGCTTCCCTTGCCTGGTACCAGCATGATCCAAGATCCCTTAGCTCACCCAGTCATCTGTAGAGACATCAGATATTGTAGCAACGATATACAAGTCTAGCCGAGAATAGCTTGTAGGTCTGGAACATACAACTTTCTTAAACAGCCTCACACACAATATATATAGCACAGGGAAATATTCCCCCTCCTGATCAAATTACTACACCAGGTCAGTTGCCCGATTACATTATCCTATGCAGATGAAATTGTGTACAGAAATATAATTAACCTGAACTAATTATCTAAGGAACAACCAGCACAGACAGTATTCTACTTTTCCACCAGTAACTAATAGATGACCAGTAACCTGAGCCAATTAACTAGCAGATTGCCGTCCTTGATCTCCTTAAGTACAATACACATTATAATTGTAAACACAGAACCCACAGTAGATAACAGGTGAGTGAATTAGCATATTCAACAATGTGTGGAAGACAGGTGGTTGAGCTGATATTAGAATCTGCTATGAGTCTGACTGTGTGAAGCAGTCTCTTATTGGCAATAGGCAGCTAGGCCTAGAGTCCCAGAATCTTCATATATTCCTTGAGAGATATTGTGGATAAATATTACTGTCCAATTTGAGTAATCCAAACCATATTCGGAGTGTCCATTAAGTACCTGTCCATCATTTCCGTTGTCACCCTGTATCCCTAATAGGGTAACTTACACTAGGGGGCTGAGAGAGAGATTTCCCAACCTCTTTAAGGTAAGCTGTGTTTTATTATGCTCTATCTTGTGTGTTTCTTTACACACTAGATGTGTCTGTTTTGTACTAAGCAGCAGTCTTTAAGCACTAATGGATTCAGCTGTTATTTAGGTATATAAGCGTTAACTACACATGTGGTTCTGAGGTTATGATTAAGCAATTTGGTTTGTGAAACATGTTAACCTTGCTGCTACAGTCCTGTTGTATCGTGCTCTAGTGATGTTATGCGTGGATTTTTACAATTAAAGCATTTATAAGATTGGAGTGGGGGTCACCTCTTTTGCACATACTTTGACAGACTTTCAGTTCATGGACTGCACCAGTACCAGATCTTCAGTACAGCTATTGTATCACCTCACCTGGGCGGTGTTTCAGCCTCTCTTTGTCTGGCTTCTTTAGTTTTCTTTTTTGGCTTTTAACCCCAGCTAGGGCATGCATACCAGGCAAATGAAAGACACACAGTAGAGCAATTGATCAGAACAGTAAAAGAACTACTGAAAATAGAATACTTCACACATTGTCTTTAAGAAAACAAGGTGAACAGTTCCACAAGACTTACAGTATTTCACAAAAGTGAGTACACCCCTCACATTTTTGCAAATATTTTATATCTTTTCATGTGACAACACTAAAGAAATTACACTTTTCTACAATGTAAAGTTGTGAGTGTACAGCTTGTATAACATTGTAAATTTGCTGTCCCCTCAAAATAACTCCACACACAGCCATTAATGTCTAAACCCCTGGCAACAAAAATGTGTACACTCCTAAGTGAAAATGTCCAAATTGGGCCCCAAGTGTTAATATGTTGTGTGGCCACCATTTTTTTCCAGCACCGCCTTAACCCTCTCGGGCATGGAGATCACCAGAACTTCACAGGTTACCACTGGAGTCCTCTTCCACACCTCCATGACAACATCACGGAGCTGGTGGATGTTAGAGACCTTGTGCTCCTCCACCTTCAATTTGAGGATGCCCCACAGATGCTCAAATAGGGTTTGGGTCTGAAAACATGCTTGGCCAGTCCATCACCATCAGCTTCTATAGCAAGGCAGTGGTCGTCTTGGAGGTGTGTTTGGAGTCGTTATGTTGGAATACTGCCCTGCAGCCCAGTCTCCAAAGGGAGGAGATCATGCTCTGCTTCAGTCTGGCACAGTGCATGTTGGCATTCATGGTTCCCTCAATGAACTGTAGCTCCCCAGTGCCGGCAGCACTCATGCAGCCCCAGACCATGACACTCCTCCCACCATGCTTGACAGACTTGTCTTTGTACTCCTCACCTGGTTGCCGCCACACACGCCTGACACCAACTGAACCAAATAGGTTTATCTTGGTCTCATCAGACCACAGGACAGGGTTGCAGTAATCCATGTCCTTAGTCTGCTTGTCTTCAGCAAACTGTGGGCTTTCTTGTGCATCATCTTTAGAAGAGGCTTCCTTCAGGGACAACAGCCATGCAGACCAAATTGATACAGTGTGCGGCGTATGGTCTGTGCACTGACAGGCTGACCCTTCTACCTCTGCAGCAATGCTGGCAGAACTCATAAGTCTATTTCCCAAAGACAACCTCTGGATCTGATGCAGAGCACGAGCACTCAACTTCTTTGGTTGACCATGGCGAGGCCTGTTCTGAGTGGAACCTGTCCTGCAGCTCAGTTTCAGGCCATATTTATGAAGAATAATAATTATTTTTTTCAGATCCTCAGAGAGTTCTTTGCCATGAGGTGCCATGTTGAACTTCCAGGGACCAGTATGAGAGAGAGTAATAACACCAAATTTAACACACCTGCAACATTAACACATCACATGACACCAGGTAGGGGAAAATTTCTAATTGGGCCCAATTTGGACATTTTCACTTAAGGGTGTACTCACTTTTGTTGCCAGTAGTTTAGACATTAATAGCTGTGTTGAGTTATTTTGAGGGTTACAGCAAATTTACACATTTATACAAGCTGTACACTCACTACTTTACATTGTAACAAAGTGTCATTTCTTTTTCAGTGTTATCACATGAAAAGATAATGAAAGACTTACAAAAATGTGAGGGGTGTACTCACTTTTGTGAGACAGTGTAGGTCTTTTGAATTCAATGTTAATTCTCACATAAGTATAAATGTTCTGGAAGCCTACTCACAGGAGGATAGGAGGATTATGGCCTGAACACTCCATTTCTTTTTTCTTCCTATACTTTCCAGACACCCCCCTCTGTCCATCCGTTACTCACATCTGTCCTTTTAAAAGAAACTCCGCCATGTTCCATCTGTGTCTTTGGATAATTTGGAGTACTGTACCATACCATTTCACTGTAATGACTATAAAGCCCCTGGCAGGCAATTTTCTGATATCTGCTGGCGTATGTAGAAGTATTGGATCACACATTAAGAAAAGATACAAAACATTTTATTTTACAGACTCCTTTTTGTAATGTAATATGACAATGTAGAGCTATTATATGTCTATAAACCTTGTTACCTCTCAACATCTGTGTAAAGCATATAGGCAGCAGCAAGAAGGGCGGGCTTTGGCACCCAACTGCTGCACATATGCTTCCAGTGTGTCCATAGTTTGTGTGTCAAGAGTAAGCCCCCCCAGCACACTAACCAAACTGTTACCCACAGCCCTCAGCCAAGGTTTCTGATCAGGAAGCAGTGGTATGGGCTCCAGATCACTGTGGGTGCCAATCACACAATACAGAAGCCTTACCACCTCCTGGCCATTAACACCTGCTTAAAGGGCTTCTGGGAGACTGTGTTAAGCTAGGAATTGAAAGCAAATGTGTTGACAAAGATTTTTAACCATACAACTGTTGCAAAAGAAATACTTACTAGTGGTTGCTGAGCTTAAACCCTATAGCCTCTTGAAGAATCTCCACATGATGCTTTCAGAAATGTCAGATACCTGGTCCCCCAGCACCCGTTTAAGTCCTATATGTTGGGCCCTACGTCCCTAAAAAAGGCAGTAGTGATGCAGTGGGAGAAAGCACGGCCCATAGTTTGTTAAATTTCAAAGAGTCTTTGTCGGTCACAAACTTGCTTGAGATGCTTAAAACCTTTATAACAGTTGTTTGTGATAGCATACTTTAACAAGAGCTTCTCTCTAATGAGAGCCAGAGGACTATTAGACCCCTGAGGAATGCCCTGCCCTCCACTGAAGCGAACACCTTGCATTTTTTGGAAATCGTATTCTGGTCAGAATACCCAGAAAGAACCCAGGGAGATGCTATTTGCTTGACTCTCCTCTCCCCTTGTATATTCACAGAAAGGCTTATATATCTATAAACATTAACCACCCTATATTGCATTATGCATGCAATTTGATAGCGTCCCTATGGCAATAACATCAATTATAATTAGGACTGCCCCAATCGAGTGGCTTTGGTGCTTCGAGACTTTTTTTTAATGAAAAGTTAAAAACCTAAGTGGAAATCCACAACTTGGTGCAGGCTGGCTTGGAATCCCTAGGCAGTAACAGAAGTGGGCAGGACTGGAGCAAGTACGCTTTCCAAACTACTGAATGCATTTCTTTTCCCCTGGTGTTCTTATTTATAACCCCAAAGTGAACCTTGTAGGGCAAGCTGGATATTCAGCACAAGATCAGGTGACCAGCAGCAAGTACTGTACCAGCAGTGTCTGTATGCTGCTAGAAGACAAGTTTCACCCTTCGGAAGTGGATGTCAATGGGAGGATCATTACTGCCAGAAGAGCCTGCGAGTGTCTCACATGCATTCAAAAAGTGGCATAGCATGCACCAAAATAATGTACCTGTCTAGAACTTATGCGTGACAAATGCTGCGCCACTTTCAGAATGTACAGACACTTTTGCGAAATCTGTCCGAGCCAAGGTCTCTCCTCTCTGTACACCAAAAGAGTTGGTCTTAATCAGTACCATTTTCGTAAGATACAAACTGTCAGTATTTTAATTTTAATTTGAAACAAGAGCTGTATCACAATGTAAAAATGGCGCATTTTAGATCTACCTGAATATGTACACGTCTGTCAGAAACCAAAGTGTCACAGATGCTACAGGAATATGAAGCAACAAATTAACAAAAGCAATGAACACCAGAATAGTGGCACATCAGCTTTATTGAATTCCCCACATAGTGGTTTGCAACTTCTTACAGTGGAATACAGGCAGTGTGGCCATGCTTGCCTGTGCAAGAAAGAAATGGTTGGACCACACTATATGTTATCCACTCAGGAAGTGAAGCGAAGACTATGG
The DNA here is from genome assembly GCF_965119305.1 of Pelophylax lessonae. Classification (NCBI taxonomy): domain Eukaryota; kingdom Metazoa; phylum Chordata; class Amphibia; order Anura; family Ranidae; genus Pelophylax; species Pelophylax lessonae. The sequence goes on along the minus strand of NC_138770.1, from coordinate 573,785,161 downwards.
AGCACTGCCACACCCAGAGGAGGAGAGGGCAAGTTGTGCAGTAAAAGTTGCTGTTTCTTTATCTGTATAGGATTAGAAAACATTGGAAACTGGTAAAGCTAGAGCCAGGCTTTCATTTTTAGGAATGTGTCTTGTTTACTAGCAGGTTTCTGCTTCAAGCTGCAGCATAGCATGTACTGCCATAAGGATAATGGTTTCTGCCTGTGGACAGCCAAACAATCTAAAGTTTAGGTCTTGGCTGATAGTGTGGGAAAAAACAAAGTCCGTGTGCTGCTGTGTGGGAAAAGACAGTCTGCGTGCTGCTGTCTTGATTCAAATGTAAAAAACTGTTGATTCTAAATAATAGTATTTAATACTACAGCAAAAGTCATGCTTGGCAAAATAAGGTTCACTTTACAAAAGACCTTGCACTAAAAAGCAAGACTTTATTGCCATCATGCCTCCCACCCCGCTTGCAAAACAATGCATGATAGCTGTATACGAGAACAGAAATGGGAGAAAAAAAAACGCACCATATTAGAAGCCACTTGGCTCCTGCCCATGGTGCCTAAAGGTGATGTTCTGAAAAGCTTACAGTTATTGCATTGGTGCTAGCACACCTCTTTTTTCTATTGGCCAGTGAGGTAGCAACTATAACTAACTTCTGCCTACTGCCCATGAAGCTAAACCTTCCTATGAGATGGCAGATAACTATCTACAGATATGGCCGAATACAATTTTTTATAATGAAAAGGCATTACACCAGCATTGCCTTTAGATAATTTAGGCTGGGGGCATGCATGTCACTAAATCCACATTATAAAAAACAAATGGTGCATTACATGCTGTTCCCACTCAGTCACTGAGATTAGTTTTCTATTTTCTTCGAAAAAAAACCTAATTGACCCCTGCTGCTCTCTATCGACGCCTTCTGTTCATGTTCCCAATTCAGCTAGAGATTATTCAGCTGTGATGGCAACTCTGCACATGCTCAGTTTTCAGTGAGTATAAATGTGGAGCATTTCCTTCCCATCACATCAGACCATGTGACTATAGAGACACACACATGGGCGTCTACACTGTGGTAATTGTCAGCCCATTCCTTACCTCCTCCATGCGCACTAACCACAATGGGGGGAGAGATATTACATGTAGATTAATGGAGGCTTAACCTCCCTCCTATTCTAAGACACAGACTGGAGGGGCATGATACAGCCTTTGACAGAAATCCGCCCGAACCATGTTCTTGCCAAAAAATTATTCGGATTGGATTTCAAATTATATATATATATATATATATATGTATGACTTCTTTATTTTTACTCTGTATTCCAAATGCGTTTTTTTTTTTTGAACATGTGACCAGCAGCAGAGGACTAGAAGCTTCTCCTGCTTAGGTTTCATTGCAGACAGGCTGGGAAAGATCTGGGCCATTTGACAGTGTCATCATCCTTATACAGAAATAGAAGGAACAACGTAAATTAAACAGTGTGTGTTTAGTATCAATCTAACCTTTTGGTGGCGGCGCCTCCCAGCCCTTTAAAAGGTTTAGGATGCCGGAAGGCGGGGTTTAAGATCATGTGACCGCCGTGATTAGCTGTCACAGAGGTCACATGATTGGAAAGCTGCTGATCGCAAGTAGCGATGGGTAACTTTGTTAGCCACCTGTAGCTCTGCCAGGAACAGGCAGGGCGCATGCTCTCGGCACAGCTGTATTAACGCAAATATGCGGCCACTTGGCACCAAGGCCCACCTGCCGAGAGAACGCATATTTGCCCCCAGCCAGCGCCAAGGGGTTAAATCTCTTACAGAGATAAGCAGGGATTAATCAAAAGCCGTTTCTGAAAAGCTCTCTCACAACTGACAACTGTATTCTGTCTGCCTCATTTGCCATTCCCAACAGGACTCCCCTATTGACTTCTATCCCAGCCACTGAGGTTTCTAGGTAAGAGGTCCACACTACAAATGTTCCAACTGAAAGCCGATGACCATGGGTTATATGGCTTTACCAAAACAAAGGTATTTTAGTGTGAACATCCTAATTTTGTAAAAACAGTCTTTTTTCTCTAAAGTATGTATCCTAAAAACAAAAAAATATATCACCAAATTGGGGGAGTAGTTTTTTTTTTTTTTATTGTCATGTTTGAAAGATGAGGATATACAAAAATATAGTCTGAATATATGACTTATATTATAGTAGGATTTATTTGGCAGTACATTTATTAGGACATGGCATACAGTAGACAACAAAATAGATGAGTTTGTGTGAAAAAAAAAAAAAAAACTCTTAAAAATAATGAACAGCATAATAAAAGGTTATCAGCACAAGCAAGATTTTACATTGTTCCTGAGGCAATTATGAAAGAATACTTTTTCTCTGCCAAAAAGCCTGAACTTTAGCAGCCATTTTAGATTTTTATGCAGTAATCAAAAAGGTGAAGTTTTTTGCTTCAGAATACCTTCTCTGGGATTACCCTCCCACACCCACTTCATTACATATTGGATAGGCCATCAAATGATCTGTTGCAAGAGTGAGCTTACATGTTTGTGCCTATAGGGAAGGGAAGTAGGAGTTGTGCAGGCGCTGGCTGTCTCAAAGCAGTGAATGGTCGGGGAAAATCCATCCTGGCTATCAATCTTTCCCTGAGCAGGCTTACCTATGGCACCTAAAAATACAAAAATTCCCTCAATTTGATGATAAATCTTTGGACCAAGTGGATGTTCCCCCTAGGTCTGTACGTCAGAGAAGTACTTTTGTGTCAAATTAATACTAGTTTTCACCTGCAGATGAAACTGGAAATGAGGGGTTTCAATTCCATGAGGAAATGGGAAGTGGTGTGTGCCACCTTCAAGATTAGGAGAAGGGTCTTGAAATTTTTTCAATTTCGTAAACCCCATTACTGTGGGAATAGGGTTTTTTTTTTTTTTTTTACTTTTGAATATTTTAGCAGTGACATTTTATGGGTTCTACAAGAGGCACAGACATGGCATGCCAAGACACCGATCTATATTTAATGGGATGGATGATGAAATTTGAATTAACATTTTGAGTTTCCTGATAAATTAAGGGAAATTCGGGATATATCCAAAATATTGTCCTGAACATAAATGTTAACTTACCCTATAAGTCTCCACGGGAGACAGTTTACCTTTGTATTCCAGAAAGAAATTAAAATCTTTGTCTGCATTGAAAGCAGATTATGAAGTGTTGGGAAGCCCACAAAAAACAAGGCTTTAGTTTACTACCCAGGAAAATCTACCAACCCAGATAGTGAGTGAGGTAAAGTAAATCAATACAAGTTGGAATACCAGTCAGATTCCGGAACAAGGAGGACAGACGCACAAAACAAAGGCTTAACAGCTTTGCATACAAATAAGACATCTTTTTTCTTCGTTTTTAAATATTTTGAACAGTTTTGAGAATACGACTGAAAAAAAAAAAAAAAAAAGCAGAACACAACATTACAAATGGAAATTACAATTATTTTTTTTTTTTTACTTTTTACGTTTTTTTGCAAAGAAAAAAAAAAAAAAAAAAGTGAAAAGAGACTTTAAAAAGACTAAAATTGTGTGCAGAAGGTGTTGGCAGTACACAGCTTCAGGCTGGAAACAGATGGTGGTTTGCATCCCTACCATTCTTCCATGATTCATACAAACCAGCATAAAGCAGCTATGAGGGCATTTGCCACAAAATACCTTGTGAGCTGCTCAGTTATTGCTTCAGACATCCATAAGAGTGGAGTTACCGGTTTAATGTAAGTCTAATAGAATTTTTAGCCAACCGGACTCTACTGGTTGGTACAGGTGATGACGAATCAGGCAGCTCGTTACTCTGTAGCCTCTATAAAAGAGGAAAAAAAAAATAAAAGGTTACAATGGTAGTGATGTAATAAATTACACAGCATTTTAAAAAGTCACTGAATTGTATACTTCAGGAGTCATGTAGCAAAATCGGAAAAATCGCTGTTCTATTTAGGAGAACCAAGTTACAAAACACACACGTTTCAAGCATCAGTAGGATGGATTATGCTCTACTGGTTTCCAGTATGCTATGAGAAATTATAGTGTAAACCTGTTTAATAAAAACTGAACAAAAAAAAAAAACACATATAACCTAGGATTTTTGGAGTACTGTACATCAGAGGACTTCATATTCATGACTACCTGGGTTGGGCTGCCACCTTCAGGTGAAAAGGGACACTGTTCCAAAAAAAAATAAAAATAAATAAAAGGCAAGGACCCTACCCAGGAATTACCCCTCCCAGGTCATACAAATGTCCAATTTACGTAGCAATGAAAAGCAGATTTAAAAAAAAAACAAACAAAAAAAAAAAACAAACTCCATGAGTCACCAGGGGGACCCCACAAAGTGTAAAACACTGCAAAGGGACAACCCCCACTGCGCTGGCAGCACCACCCGGTCACCTGGCACAAAGCACCAAGCGATCCTCAGAGAGGGAGAGAACCCCACCAGACTCACCACCCAGCAGAAACAGGCACCTGCAGCCACCAGGATAATCTGCACTCTACATGCAGCGATCAGGGAGTGAAAAGACCCAGGAGTCAGCACCAGGAGATGAGGAGGAGCTCTTAAGGCCGCCCACAGGAGCTGGACCAGACCACTCAACGCAGCCCCAGCATAAATGGGGGGGGGGGGGGGTTAGGATGGGGGGTCCGACCGTCCACGTCAAAACCGGGGGGCTGTAGGCCAGGAGGAACATTAGACTTGAAATCGGGGGGCTGTAGGCCAGGAGGAACATTAGACTCGGGCGGAGACCCCGGTCGTATGCGACCTCGCGAGGCGTTAACTCGCAGGCCAGCCCCCCTCCGGTGGGGCTATGTCAAGACCGATCTAGCGCAGAGCTGAGGTCTGCACGCACTCACTGGCCAGACTGGGGTGACCACTGGATCTAAATTATCCAGCCCGACGCCCAGTCCGGCAGTTGATTGCAGATTTCACAGGAAAAATTTCTATCCAAAAAGAAAAAATTGTCAGGACCAGAGATCCCAGCAAGAAACTAGGTTCTTACTCCTGGATTAGGCAGAAAAAAAAAATTAGTAACTAGAGCAGAAAGGGAGTATACCCCCTGGGACTGCCCAAAGACGTAGTCAGATTTTTTTCTGACTAGTGTCCTACTCCTGTAGGGGGCAGTATAACCCAGTAGTCCTGAAGATCAGGAGCTGTGTCAGTCAATGAATGAAAGAAAAAACCTGCAACCAACACCTAAACCATAGAATCCTTCTAACGTGGACAGATGTGGTGTCTACCTGTGAAAGTTGTGAATCTTCCCAGGCATCCACCGAGAAACTTGAGGCTCTCTGAAAATCTTCTAGAACTGTCAGGTGGCAGGATTCCCTGGGTTCAATTTTCTGGAACAGAGCAGTCGCTTAACCCAAGCATTAATTGCTTTGCATACTTTCATCACAGGCTGAAGAACTGCACCAGCCAGAAAGGAAGGTTTAAAGAGGACCTCTAATATTTTATCTGTGGCATCTTTAAAGACCAGAACTTTCAACCACCAGGTCTGTCAGGATCTTCTTCAAATAGGAAATGGCTGGGTCAAAAGCTGAAGAATCTAACTTCTTGTAGGATTCCTCCTTCATGGGGTACTGCAGAGAAAATTGCTTTGGAGGTGAAAAAATGGATTTTTGTAAAATCTTACCGTAAAATCCTTTTCTCTTAAGCTCATTGACAGACGTAGTCCTCGTTGATTAACAACAACTCGGGTTATGCTGCCCTCTACAGGAGTAGGACTAGACAGGAAAGAAAACGTTCTGGCCACACCCTAGGGGCAGTCCCAGAGGGTATATCCTCTCACTTCCTGCTACAGCAAATCAGTTATGTCACAAAGCAGTGTTTAGAGAATTTAACCCAACCCAACTCAAAACAGAGGGGCGGGTACTACGTCTGTCAATGAGCTTAAGAGAAAAGGATTTTAGGGTAAGATTTTACAAAAATCCATTTTTCTCTGTCGCTCATTGACAGACGTAGTCCTCGTTGATTAACAACAACTCGGGACGTCCCAAAGCAGTACCACATATGAGGGGTGGGATGACAGAAATCAAAATCCAGAAGGCCCAACCGGAGCCAACCAGAAGCATCAAGGACTCATCGAGCAAAAAGATGAGACCTAAGTGAAACACCCAACAAACCCTTGAGGTAGACCAACAGTCTCCTCAGATTGCGGCCTGCTGAACCTTGTGGCCAAAAGAGGCATCTGACGATGCCATTACATCAACTTTATAAAATGTTGTAAAGGTATGAACCGACGATAAAGTCATCGCCTCGAAAACCTGGATCGCTGACGCCTGATGGCGGAAGACCCAGGAGACACTAGGCGCCCGAGTAGAGTGCGCCTTAGAAGGGAACGGAGGATTCTGACCCTTAATAGAATAAGCCTGTACCACCGTCTGACTGATCCATCTAGATATGGTCGCAGCAGACACAGGCAGCCCCCTTCAAGGGCTATCCGTGATCACAAAAAGTGAGTCCGTCTTATGAAAACAAGTTCGTAGTAGTCAAGTGTATCCTTCTGAACCCCATCCAAGGAGTGTAATGCAAACTCCCAAGGATGGCTAGTCTTAGGACACGGGGAAGGTAACACAATATTTTTATTCAGATGAAAACTCTGAAACCACTTTAGGAAGGAAGGATGGATTCGGAAGAAGAACCACCTTATCCCTATGAACCACCAGAAATGGGGAACGACAAGATAATGCGGCCAGTTCTGACACCCTGCATGCAGGAGTAATGGCCACCAAGAAGGCCACCTTCTGGGATAATGTAAGCAAGGGAATCTCCCTAATATCTTCAAAGAGAAGTTTCTGAAGAACTGACAACACTAAATTAAGCTCCCAGGCGGTAAGGGTGCACGCACTGGCGGAGCCAGATGTCGCACCCCTTGGATGAAATTCCGCATCAAGGAATGATTAGCCAAAGGTTTCTGAAAGAAGATTGCCAACGCTGAAACCTGACCCTTGATAGTGCTCAAGGACAATTTCTGCTCAACCCCTTGTTGCAGAAAGACCAAGATTCGGATCACCGAATAGGTATGTGGGGGAAATCCAAGAGATTCACACCACGCAAATATAAGACTTCCATGTGCTGGAAGTTGCTTTCCTTGCTTTAACTAGAGGTAGGAATAACTGAAGCTGAGAGTCCCTTGTCCTTCAGTACCTGGGTCTCAATGGCCAGGCCATTAAGCCAGCGATTGTAAAGCAAGATGGAAGATCGGTCCCCGAGACCGCAAATCCTTCCTGAGAGGAAGTCTCCAAGGAGCGTCCGCGACTAGCCTCACCAAGTCGGCGTACCAGGCTCGACGAGGTCAGTCCGGAATTTCCAGAATAACTGGAATTCGCTCCACCTCTATCCTGCGAAGAAGTTCCCGCAGTCGATTGGATCCGAATCGGGCTGCTCTAGAGCTGCTCGGTCCAGTAAATCAGACAAAATCTGATCGCTCTCAGTTCCGATACCCTATTGGTAACCTGGATACTATCGGAAGGAATGACTTCCCCTGGTTGAGCATCGGAGGCTCCCTGGTCTGCTCGCCCAACCGGATCCGATTGTCCAGGAAATCGGAATTCTGATTCCATAAGAAAAGAATCTCTTTCAGGAGAATTCGGGTATGAGACTGGGTATACGGTACTGCCTCTAAGAAGGCCACCATCCGTCCCAGCCAATTGACGGACAGCAACATCCGAATCGTTGACTGAACCTTCTGGAGTTTCTCCGCAAGGAGAAAACCTCTTGCCCAGGATGTATCCAACCTTAGGCCCAGATAGTTCAGTCTCCTGGTGGGAACCAGGGATGTGGGAAAGCTAAGAAAAACGCTGATGTCCTGCGATGATGGGGATATAAAGATAGGCATCCTAAATGTCTATGGACGCCAGGAATCCCCCTGATGCAGGGAGGCCACTACTGTTCGGATGGACTCTATTTTTCCCCAAGTCCAGAAATTGGACGCACCTTGCGCTCTTTCCTGGGCATTGTGAACAGGTTCGAATAGAACCCCTGAAACCGTTAAATGTTAGCAGGGAAGAATCGCACCGGTGGAAGTGATCGAAACTCGATCCTGTATCCTGACCGTATGACCTCGCGAACCCCTTAGTCTGGGGTTTCGGCAAGCCATGGATCCGGAAACCGGTGAAAACGTCCCCCCACTCCAGAGATGGGTAGGGGCGCATCAGGCTGTATTTTTCAGGCTTGGCTGAGCCGGACTTTTTGTTTAGCCGACCAGCGCCCTTTGAAACCCCTCTAAAGGGGCTTTGGAGGGTTTCGCCTTATCGCCCGCCCTCGCGGGACGAACAACTCCTTATGAGCAGAAAGGGAAGGTCCTCATTGGCTACGAGGTCCTCTTTAACCTAACAATCTGTGGCAAGACAGCAGGTGGTACCGTCTATCCTTTAAAGAGGGATTCCTCAAACGGATAGCGCCTAGCCATGCGTTAGGAAATAACAGGGGTTTGTTTCAAAACGACCCCATTTGGGTAAAGGAAAATCCTTCGCCTTTTTGGTAGGCTAACAAGTACCAAAAAGGAATTTCAGTCTCAGCTACCTCGGTCGGTATAACCTCAAGACCAAAGGTTTCCCGGACGGACACAACTAGTGCATCCACCACTCTTGTGCTATGGCGGAGGCAGAAACGTTCTCCTCACTGCTGAGGAGACATTACCTGAGACAACAGCCCCATAAGAGGGACCTGCAGCTGCATTGACCAGCTCCGAATCCGTATCTGAAGTATCAGATAAACAATAGGGGTAGGCGGGGGTCGCTTCTTGACCCCCGTCCCTGACAGGCCACCTCCACCCGGGATACCAAAGACTCCAAAACTGCCGATAATGCATTAAAAACAAGTGGGGTACTGGGGGGTCCTGCGGCCACCTTGAGGGGATCAGGTGGGGATACCTATGTGGCAGGGTCAATGATTATACAAGACACTTGCCAGCGACAAAAAATGACAAAGTAAAAAACTTTTTGTTTTTTTTTTGTGTCCCCCAGTCGCAACAGCGCCCCTCAGTGTTACCTGCCTTTTTGGACCCCACAGAGAGAGAGAGAGAGAGAGAGAGAGAGAGAGAGAGAGACCCCAAGGCTCATCCCTGATGCACAGAAGTTTTCATCAGCTTGCTCAGTGCTGTCCTGTTACAGACAGGAAGTCTTTGGCCCTATTTCCTGGGTAAAGGAGGCGGCTCCGCCCCTTAACACGCCTACCGGCGCCTCCCCCTGGCTCCATGAGGTGTTTGGTCACCTCAAACATGGCCGCCCCCATGTTGGAGACACGAGGCTACGCCAATATGGCAGCCTCGTGTGCTCTGCAAGAAAATGGCGGCGGCCTGTTAGGATAGCGGCGGCTTAGCAGCGGCCTGCTGTATACGGCCTAGCGGCCTGTGGGAGTGCATCGGCCCCCCAAACTTCACCCTGGATCAGGCGGTACCGGACTCTGGTGGGCCGCATGCGGTCCGTGCCTGCCCTTGCTGGAGGAATGTGATCTGGACTGCAGTTATACATGCATAGACATCGCCCTGTGAACACCTCTGACAGGTAGGATACCTTATGCTACCACAGTAATATTCTAGTACTGCCACTGACTTCAGTCATCTTTACAGTTTTGAAATGACATTAGATTGTCAGCTTCCAAACCAAGCCTCCTGGTTACTTGTTCACAAAAATCACACTCAAATAGGGGATCTGTGACATGTTATAGGATAGAGGGGAGACCCATCCTTACCATTTCAGAGAGGGGCCCGCGTTCACCACAAAACCCGTCAGGGGGAAAGGGGGAACATACTACTCATCATACCGGAACCAGGCGGGTGCCAACTCCTGACAGTACCCCTCTCCACCGGGGTGGGAGGGCTGTCGACCAATACGGACGCCGTGACTCATGGTCATTGGCGTTTCAGCGAGACGTTTAACTCGCAGGGTCAGTCCCCGTCCAGTGGGACTATGTCGCGGCCGACCCAGTGCGGAGCTATGGCCTGCACGCGCTCGTAGGCTGAACTGGGGTGACCACTGGATCTCAACATCCAGCCCGTCGCCCAGTTCCAGCTTTCTTGCTTGAAGATCTCACAGGAACACTGGAGAAAAAAAGCTGTCTAAAAATCTTCTAAGAAAAAAATCCTGCCAGGACCGAAGATCCCAGCAAGGTATCTAGGTCCTTACTCCTAACTAGACAGAAAAAAACTGATTTGCTGTAGCAGGAAGTGAGAGGATATACCCTCTGGGACTGCCCCTAGGGTGTGGCCAGAACGTTTTCTTTCCTGTCTAGTCCTACTCCTGTAGAGGGCAGCATAACCCGAGTTGTTATTAATCAACGAGGACTACGTCTGTCAATGAGTGACAGAGAAACACCTTCTCTGGGTGAGCCTAATTGGCATACATCACATCCTGCAAGTCAGGGTGCATTGGAAACTTCAACCCGTCTGCAAAGAAAGCCCGCCAAGGTCATTTGTGTCAAAGACAGCCCTAGACCCCAAGTTTCCTCCTGGGAGGACACATACAAAAAGGATTTCTGAGATTCCCCAAGAACTGGGGCCCCAAGTGTAGGGGCCCCCTAGCAGGGGAATCGCCAATGAGCTGAAAAAGGTAGGGACAGGTAAGTAAGCATCTTGAAAGTCTCCCTGGTGAAGAGAGACGATGAAAGATATGGTAGTTTCCATACAAAAGTTCTTGACTCAAATGAAGACATTTGGAGGTTTGAGATCCAGAATAGGGCAAATGTATATAATGTAAAATATATACTTTTTTAAAACATACAATGACTATTAACGCCTACCACTGCCCTGATAATCAGCCTGCTAAACCCATGCACAGCCACACTCAGGGAATGAGGGACAAACACGCTAGGACAATCAAAGTTATCCTTCTCATTGCACAATGCCATCAGTCAATCGTTTTGAATGGGTATGCCCAGCGCTGAACAGGGCGGTGAGAGTTAAGTAAAACTGTATGTGCTGCTTGGGGTGAGATGGTGATCTGATTTTCCAACCTGCACCCTTGTTGGCACTTTTTTATGCCCCGATTTGTGAAAGGGCTTCTGACGACTGGAACAGAAATGTCAAAAAGAAAACCTGCTAGCAGATGCTTTCAGGGGAAAAAAAAAAAAAAAAAAAAATTTATATATATATATATATATATATATATATATATATATATATATATATATATATATATAATTTCATGGCACTGTTAAATATGAAAAAGGATGAATAGGAAGTTGCGCTCATTTTGGCAAATGACTTGTGGTTGTTAACCCACTATTGTACAAGCATGTCATCCCCACTGTTCTATAATATGTGCCCTGTGCTCTATGGAGAAAAATAAATGCAGATTAAAGCTTTCATCAGAGAGTCTCCCAGCACTCATGTGACTACTCGGCTCTCTAATCTGCTCGGCTAACAGTTATAGCAGGAGGGGCCGAGCACTGCCGCTGACGTCAGCCGAGGAGAGAGATCTGAGGAGTCACGGGAACAAAGGGAGATGCTCTGATATAAGGTATAATCTGAATTTTTTTTATACAGCATATAGTAAATATTAATTCATATTCAATTATGTATTTGTTTTTCTGTAATCGATGCTCCGTTTTGATGATACAATAAGCTTCTGAAGAAGTGAAAAATATCCCACGAAATAGGTTGAGCAAAAGTGTATAAGTATCTAATGCGTCGAGAATACTTAGATCTCCTTTATAGTTTTATCATTTTTGTAAAATAAAATGATTTTCTAACAATCCCTTTTCTTACCCAATTTGTTACTGTACCATTAAAGTCCATATATGCCTCACCTCTTTCCTTTCCAAATTAATAGGATGTAGGTACCTTCTTACACTGATGTATTATAGGACACCTCCATTTATGTCAACATAGCGTTATATCACAGAGGATGGAATGCCTATACAATAGATAGGAGAGCAGCAGGAGGGGAGGATTGTGGAGGGGACAGGCAGGAGGAAACAGGAGAGCATAGAGGAGAGCTGCGAAAGACGAAGGCATGTAAACTGATCAAATCCTTTCCTCTGGTTGAGGATCTTAGGGACCTACAAAAAATAACCTTATACTGCCACCTATAGGATAAATGGACAGTAGGCCCATAGAAAGCTGAAGGCCAGCATGCTTAAAGCATTGGTTACCCAAACACAAAAAAAAAAACACAGAACCTGTTATTTTAAAGCATTTTATACAGCACAGTGCTTGTGCTTTGTCATTTGGCCCCTGTATCACCTAAAAAAACCTGGCTGATCCTGCCCCCCCCCCCCTATAAACTGATGGCTGTGGATCCCCGACACTGGTCAATTTACGTGCCTCTGTCATCCGCAACCCTGCACTGTCGTCGTCTTCGCCTGTTTGCTTGTGTCAGTGCCCTCCCCCTCCCCTCCTGCTGCTCTTATATTTAATATAAAACCATCCCATCCCCTCTGTAATATAACAAGTATCCCTATGCCCTGTGTTATAGAAAAAAATTTTCATATCTGTACCTATATCAGAGCGGCTCCCGGTGATCATGGGGTCGCTCGGCTCTCTCTCTCTCCTCCCCGCCTGATGCCAGCAGCAGTGCTCGACGCCCCGGCTGCTGGAGCTTTCAGCCAGGAAGAGAAGAGAGAAGAGAGCCGAGTCGCCAGCTGAGAGCCGGGAGATGCTCTGATTTAGGTACAGGTCGGCATTTTTTCTGTAACACAGGGATACTTCTTGTTATATTACAGAGGGGATGGGATGATTTTATACCAGTGGCTTAACCACTTTAAGGCTTTAACCCTTCTCAACTACTTGGCTGCAGCAAGCAGTCCAAAGATAGAATCATAGGATGAAGGAGGAAGCAGTATAACTCAAGAGACTAAAAAAAAATTGTTTACATTTTTTAAAGAAAAAAAAAAAAAAAAAGAAGGAAGAACAAGGGCACTAAATAGCCACTTTAAGAACCTTTTGACCAAAAGTAGCATCTACAGAGGCACACCAACTAACCTGTAAAACTTGGACAGCTTATGCTTTACAAATCTAAGATAGATCCCTGATAAGCCCAAGAACCACTGCCTGTCCTAATAGAGTTGGCTTTAAAATTGGAAAAGGGAGTACTTTAGCTCACAACTCATTGTCCTTACCTATCAAATCCACCTAGAAATGATGGCTATTGAAGCTGGAGAACCTTTTTTAGAACTTCTGGAATAATCAGGGAATCAGTTTCCCTGAACAAAGCTGCTGAAAAGTAAACCCTGATGACCCTCACCACAGGCAATAAAGGGGACTAAAAATGCAGAGACTGCTTTGGGTAAAAAGGTGATCCTTGGTTTCAAAACAACTTTGTCTTCATGCAAGATCAAATTGAGTTCCCTACAGGAAAGTGCTGATAAACTCAAACCTTTCTGGCTGAAGCAATGGCCACAGGTAGGCTATCTGAAAGGATATCAAAAAAATGTCCTGAATATATTCGTATGGGGGGGGGGGGGGGGGTCTTTGATTATACTAGATTTAAATCCTTGAAGTGAAGGCCTAACAGTGGGAGCATCGTGTGTAACCCCTTGAATGGAAGTAGGAGTCAGCATATTACCCGGAGGATGTTAAAAAGGGTAGACTCATGACCCTTGTTGGTACTATAGGCCATGTGTTGTACTACCCCACACTGAAGGAAAAGCACAACCCATGGAAAAATGCACATGTTGAAACCCACCAGACTCACACCAGTCTTACACATTCATAGTTAAATAGTTAGTCTGGTTGGGGGGAAAAAAAAAATTACAGTTTTATTTTGTGCATTTAGGAAAGAATCCAGGCCTTTTTTTAAAACCATGCACTGAGCTGGCCAGAACCAGCTCCTGAGGGAATCTATTCACATTTTCACAGCGCTTACTGTGAAGAAGTCTTTACATATTTGGAAGTTACATCTCTTTTCACCCACATGTAGATTGTCTCCTTGTCCTCGAATGACCTTCAAGTGAATACCTCCACACAAAGTTCACTATACGGACCACTTATGTATTTATACAGGTTGATCATATCCCCTCTTATCAAGAGAATAAATTCAGGTCCTTTAATCATTCCTCATAGCTGAGCTCCTCCATGCCTCTTATCAGTTTGGTTGCTCTTCTCTGTACTTTCTCCAGTTCCTTAATATCCTTTTTTAAATCTGGTGCCCAAAATGGAACTGCATATTCTACATGAGGTCTTACTAATGATTTGCACAGGGGGAAAATGCTGTCTCTCCCTCTGAGGTCCATGCCTCCCAATACAAGAAAGGATTTTGCTCGCTTTGGAAACTGCAGCTTGGCATTGCATACCATTATTAAAGCTTATGATCTACCAGAAGACCAAGATCATCCCCCCCCCCCAGTATGTATGACACATGCATATTTTAGGCCCCAAGTGCATAATTTTACATTTATCAACATAAAACCTCCTTTGCCACACATTTGCCCAATTAAAAACAGTCATTGATGTTGGCTTGTAAATTGGAGACATCCTACTTTTAATCCCAGACTCTATCATTTATATTTATAAAAAGTAAGGTTCCCAACACTGAAACTTAGGGTACACCAAGGTAAAAAGTTGATTATGAGCCTTGCAGGAGGTATATTAACAAGCTTTAAGCTAGTTTGGGATAACTGAACATTAAACTCCTGTCTCAGAACCTGGGTTTCAACAGTCAGGGCTGCCAAAACCTGGCACAAAAGGTGTATAAAAGCCAGCCTTAATGAGCAGTACCTGTGATCTGCCACGTTCAATAGTCGGAATTGGCATAGCTTCCGTGGCACCTTGTCTTTCCTACAAAAAACAAAGAAAATGAAAGGCAGCGAGAATCAGTTATATGCTACAAGAAAAGAAAAAAAACACACTACACTAAGCAGAAATCCAAATCTGCCTTACCACAGATCTCCGTTCATCCTGCTCAGGAAAAGTAGACTCTACAAAGGCAGAATCGGACAATCCTGGAATCTAGAGAAGATACCAAGGCACAAGATCAAGGCAAACCCTAGTCAGGATAAAAACTGCTAGAAAAATTATACATCTGATTGTATGTCCTTGAATTTTGTTTTTAAAATGTTGAAAGTCTGTGTTGAAGGCCAGCAGCCTTTAGGTTTTCAATTACAGAACTAGAGGAAAGTGACTTTACAGCAGTCTGATTTCTCAAAGATTTGAGAAGGGTTATAAAAATGGGGAATATTTAGGGAGAGAAATAAGATCCATTCCAGAGAAAAATACATTGGATATATTTAGGATGGAAAGCATCATTAATAGGGAATTCAGTGGGGATTTAGCCATCATTCTGGATTACAATATTTAAAACACAAATAGAAAAAATTATTAAACCAATTGGGTAGTCTGCTTTGCCTGCCCAATAAGACTCCATTCCAAACACTATTCCGTCACTATTGTCAAAAAGAGAAACGTGGTGGATATATGAGGCTGACACTTTGGTACCCAAAGACCTCAATGTTGATACAGACATTAATTGCTTCATTAGTGACTTATGAGTCGAGAGATGAAATCTGAAAACTACACCAATTTGTTTCATAATTTTTTATATATTGGCTTGCATACATCTTTATATTTTTCTCACTTCATTTACTTTAATTCACTTTTTTTGTTCTATATTTTTCACATTTCTTCAAATATTTTTTTATTCTTCACACATTCTAGATATTTAGGTAATTTACAATCCTAACTTTATAAATGTATTTACACATACAGGTGGGTCCCCGGGTTACAAACATCCGACTTACAAACAGCGGGAGACAACAGGAAGTGAGGAGAAATTCACTCCTGTAAGAGTTCTCACGGGGAAAAGGTGTCCCCACTGAAGCTTTATCACCAATCCAGTTTCCACAACAACCCAAAATTTTCAAAATCTAGTTGTTACAGGGACAAAAAGTGAGGTGAACTCTTCTGAACAGGGGTACAGACAGCAAAACAAATGTTACAGGGGTGTTAACCCTTCCCTATGCTATCCAAAAAACTTAAAAATTCTTTTGGCTGGAGCTTCACTTAAAAAATGCACCTGTTCCGACTTGCAAACAAATTAGACTTCACAAACCTACAGTCCCTATCTGTTTGTAACCCGGGGACCGCCTGTATACATCTTGTGCACATATATTTTTGTAGCGCAAAATATAGAACAATGTATATATTTCACATTCATATTACATACATATTTATCATATACATGGATCAAGGTTCATTAGTGTATACTCATACTAATATGGCACCTGGTTTTACCATTTATATCCAAAAAACAGATAAATCATAGTGTGGTTACTTGTTTTAGTGATTTGTTTTTTTCCCAAATTATTTTACTTTAACTAGTAATAATCGTTTAGACCGAATCAAAACTAAAAAAAAGAAAAGCACAATCAGCTACCACACTGCTTAATTATTGTTAGGCCATCTCTTTCTAAGCCAGCCATGAAAGGCATACAGACTGATTGTTAGCTGACTTCTCCTTCTCTTACCGACCTAGTATAAAGATCTGAAGTTCTGAAGCTTCACTAGCTGCATACTTTCCCCTAGTTTTCATGAGTTTCTGCCACATTTGTCATTCCTTCTGACAGTCTAAAAACAAATTAGCAGGTTGACTGGTTTCTTCCCTGATTGAGGGAGACATTAGATTATGAGCTTATTTTAGGGAGAGTGGACGGATTCAACTGTACAGCGGTGCATAATATGTCAGCACTAAACTGCAGGAAATAAAAATTATAAAGGAATCGCTTCTCATTACAGCACATCTGTGTGTAAATCATAGAAAAGAATGCCCATGTATATTGGCCAATAATTCTGGGTGTGCCATTAGGCTGCGAAGGACAAATGTATTCACTTACTATGAGTTTCCTCTCTTTTGAGGACTTCAAAAGAGTTGGGGACTAGAAAGGGACAGAAAAAAAAAACCCATTTGATTTTTTAATGTTATAATTGCATGCAAACCTTCTGGGTGTCTTTTATTCGCTTCGGAGAAAGCTCCGGGATGGGAGAATGAGGCCTTTTAGATGCAGAATTCGGGCTGACATTTAGCACCCCATTGTGCAGAGGTCCCTGAGAAATTTCTGGAGAAGTAATGCGACGTGAAACAACATTTAGGCCAACTAGTGTAGGAATACTGTAGCCAGTCGGCACCTGAGTCTTCATTGCCACAGCAGGACCAAGATCAGTGTCTAAAAACACAATAGAGGGGGGAAAAAATCAAATAAATTTCTCTTGTTCTATACAGTTTTTCTTCTGGCAAACAACACATCCTGGATACAAGACTTTGTAAATGCTTACTTTTTACAAGTACAGAAATGGACTGCCCTTGAGGGGTTTCAGAAGCCACATTTGATGGGGGTGCAGGATTTGGCGCTGAGGTTTCTGATTCAGGGTTCCTGAAATAAGAAATTAATGTAGTAACGTCAGGGAAAGGCTCAAGTTCATCTATGCTATTGTTGGTAATCATCACTTTAATAAATCAGACTGTATATTTATCAACATCAAGATAATGCTTTATGTCCAATATCTTAAACCAACCTACTTTGGTAAGATAATTTTCTAAAATCACAGAATGGAGCTGTACATGAGATTGTGTTTTCGTGGCACAGGAAACTGCATTTACAGATTTTTACTTGCTTCAGTGACATAATTATGCAGCACCAAAAAAGGCCAGCGATTCTGCGGTTACTATACTTTGTGGGGTGAATGCAATGCCAATTAAAATTGGCAGGGGACTTGGGGTCCTGCTGATGTTTAGAAAGAATCTGTGATGCTATATATTTTTTTTTAACAGTATGGGGAAGTTCAGATTATATAGGAGCGATTTTGTTCCCCCCCCTTAAAAATGTCACCTTTCAAAAAATTTGAGCAAAGGTGGTGGTTCTGACCTGTGTGCTTCTGCCATGGAAGGGCTGTTTGATCTAGATTTCTGAAAGGATGCAGAGTTCTGATAGTGAACTTCAGTATCTATACTGTCCAATCCTGGGGCAGTTAGGGAAGGCACACCTGTACAGACTATCCTTTGAGCTGATGGAACAATGTTTGATGTAGAGTCCTCTGGTATGGAATTCCTGAAACAGTCATTTAAATTAAAATACATTTAAATTATGCCTAATAAACATGAAAGTTTGTGCCTCAGAGAAGAAATTCAATTTTAATAATGATCGTTAAAAAATGAAACTTCAATTTCAATACAGAAAAGGGAACTGTACTGACCCCTGATCCTCGTAGAAAGTTGGACTGTTTGATCTAGAGGATTTCTGGCAAAGTGCAAGAGACTCCAAATTTGACCCAGAGTCTGTATCCTGGGAGCTGTCCAGGCAATTGCCATCCAGGGATGAACGTTTAGATAACAAACCAGAGGATGATTTACCGATATCTGGAATACTCTGCTGCAGGAAAAAAAAAGAAGGAAGAAGAAGAGGAAGATGAGGAAGAAGAAGCAGAAGAAGGTCAGCATCATTGATATGCCATGATTGGCAACAGCAAATAAATCAATCCATTTAAAACTGGGATTTCATTTTTAAGTAGGTGGTGCAGACAAGAATCACCCACCATCTTCATATATACAGTGGGTACGGAAAGTATTCAGAACCCCTTAAATTTTTCACTCTTTGTTATATTGCAGCCATTTGCTAAAATCATTTAAGTTCATTCTTCTTCCTCATGAATGTACACATAGCACCACATACTGACAGAAAAACACAGAATTGTTGACATTGTTGCAGATTTATTAAAAAAGAAAAACTGAAATATCACATGGTCCTAAGTATTCAGACCCTTTGCTGTGACACTCGTATATTTAACTCAGGTGCTTTCCATTTCTTCTGATCATCCTTGAGATGGTTCTACACCTTCATTTGAGTCCAGCTGTGTTTGATTATACTGATTGGACTTGATTAGGAAACCACACACCTGTCTATACAAGACCTTCCAGATCACAATGCATGTCAGAGCAAATGAGAATCATGAGGTCAAAGGAACTGCCTGAAGAGCTCAGAGACAGAATTGTGGCAAGGCACAGATCTGGCCAAGGTTACAAAAAGATTTCTGCTGCACTTAAGGTTCCCTAAGAGCACAGTGGCCTCTATAATCCTCAAATGGAAGACGTTTGGGACGACCAGAACCCTTCCTAGAGCTGGCCGTCCGGCCAAACTGAGCTATCGGTGGAGAAGAGCCTTGGTGAGAGAGGTAAAGAAGAACCCAAAGATCACTGTGGCTGAGCTCCAGAGATGCAGTCAGGAGATGGGAGAAAGTTGTAGAAAGTCAACCATCACTGCAGCCCTCCACCAGTCTGGGCTTTATGGCAGAGTGGCCCGACGGAAGCCTCTCCCTCAGTGTAAGACACATGAAAGCCTGCATGGAGTTTGCTAAAAAAAACACCTGAAGGACTCCAAGATGGTGAGAAATAAGATTCTCTGGTCTGATGAGACCAAAATAGAACTTTTTGGCCTTAATTCTAAGCGGTATGTGTGGAGAAAACCAGGCACTGCTCATCACCTGTCCAATACAGTCCCAACAGTGAAGCATGGTGGTGGCAGCATCATGCTGTGGGGGTGTTTCAACAAGACAATGACCCTAAGCACACAGCTAAAATAACGAAGGAGTGGCTTCAAAACAACTCCATGACTGTTCTTGAATGGCCCAGCCAGAGCCCTGACTTAAACCCAATTGAGCATCTCTGGAGAGACCAAAAAATGGCTGTCCACCAACGTTTACCATCCAACCTGACAGAACTGGAGAGGATCTGCAAGGAGGAATGGCAGAGGATCCCTAAATCCAGGTGTGAAAGACTCCTGGCTGTATTAGATCAAAAGGGGGCTTCTACTAAATACTGAGCAAAGGGTCTGAATACTTAGGACCATGTGATATTTCAGTTTTCCTTTTTTAATAAATCTGCAACAATGTCAACAATTCTGTGTTTTTCTGTCAGTATGGGGTGCTATGTGTACATTCATGAGGAAGAAGAATGAACTTAAATGATTTTAGCAAATGGCTGCAATATAACAAAGAGTGAAAAATTCTGAATACTTTCCGTACCCACTGTATCGGAGACTCACAGTTGCTGAAAGATATATGAAAACTTACAGGCAATTTACCCATACATGAAATCTCAGTTTTAAGTGAACCATTTTAAAACAGGCTTTAGGGTTACACATTTAACATAAATCCATTACTTTCTTTCTCTTTTGCAGGGCTTCTGGAGGGAGGTACTTGTGGAGTTGTTTCCTCCTCACATGTGTGGCTTCAATCTTCACGTCTTTTTTCAGCATATTTATGTTATGTGCCTGTCTGTAAACTGCAAAGCAAACAATCAAATGTATCATTGGATTCCAGTAAAGCTAATCACAACTGGAAATACACAGAATAAAAAATAGGATTTTTTTCCTACAGCTTACCTGTAAAATCCTTTTCTTGGAGTACATCATGGGACACAGAGCAGGTAATGACGACTATCTGGGTTATACGCTACCTTTAGGTGAATGGACACTGGCAACCAATAGACAGGAAGTTCCTCCCATATAACCCCTCCCATACTGGAAGAACCTCAGATTTTGAAGCAAGCAATGAAGATCCCAGAAAAAGACGAGAGGGACCTCGGTGTCCCGTGATGTACTCCAAGAAAAAAGGATTTTACAGGTAGGCTTTAGGAAAAATACTATTTTCTTTATTGTACATTAGGGGCCACAGCAGGTAATGACTATCTAGGATGTCCTAAAGCAATGCCCTTGAGGGGAGGGGGACACAGAATCCCATAACTTCCCCTGGGCAGAGAACAGTAGAAACTTAGTGCTGCTTGCAACACACTAATAACAAAAGGAGCCCCTTCTCAGGCTCTAACATCCACTTGATAAAACCTTCTGAATGTATGAACTGAAGATCAAGTAGCAGCTTTGCAAATCTGAGTCATAGATAACTTGATGCACTGCCTAAGAAGCACTCACCCTCCTGGTAGAATGCACTTTTTTCAAAGGCGGAATCTTACCCTTTAAGCCATAAGCTTGAA
Organism: Pelophylax lessonae; assembly: GCF_965119305.1. Lineage (NCBI taxonomy): Eukaryota > Metazoa > Chordata > Amphibia > Anura > Ranidae > Pelophylax > Pelophylax lessonae. Next base: position 573,764,236 of record NC_138770.1, on the reverse strand, counting down.
CAATGGCTTGATGAAACCACCTAGAGATAGTGGAAGTAGTTGCCGCTTGGCCTTTCCTAGGCCCTTGTGGCAATACAAAAAAAAAAAAGGCATTGGTACTACAGATTAGTGCAGATGACTTAAAATAGACCTTAACTGCACGAACCGCATCTAGTGAATGCAACAATCTTCCCTGTGGAGTCTTGAGGATTTGATAAAAAGGAAGGCAGAACTATATCCTGGTTTAGGTGAAAACCTGATACTACTTTAGGCAAAAAGGATGGACGAGGCCGAAATACCACTATTCTGATGAAGAATCAAAAATGGCTCTCTACAGGAAAGAGCTGCTAACTCCGAGACCCTCCTGGCCGAGGTTATAGCAACCAAAAAGACCAATTTCCTTACCAATAATACCAAGGGAATCTGCCTGATGGGTTCAAAGGGCTGCCTTTGTAGCACCGAGAGTACAAGATTTCGATCCCAAGGACACAGGGGTGGCTTAAATGGCAGAACCATGTAAATCACACCTTACAAAAATGTACGCACCAAAGAGTGCATTGCTAAAGGTCTCTGGAAAAAAAACAGACAAGGCTGAGACTTGACCTTTAATGGTCCCTAATGCCAATTTTAAGAGCACCCCTAACTGAAGAAAAGCAAGAATTCTACCAATGACATCCTTACGAGGATGGCATTTCTTGGATTCACACCAAGAGTTATAGGATTTCCAAACTCTATAATAGATTCTCCTAGAGATGAGTTTTCTTAATCAATGTAGCCAAAACCAAGCCCGAGATCCCCCGATCCTTAAAGATTCTGGGTTCAATAGCCAGGCTGTCAAATTCAGTGACCATAAAAAAGCAGGATGGAATATGGTACCTTGGTAGAGTAGATCTGGACAACATGGAAGCAACCATGGCTCCCCTATGGCAAACATCACAACCTCTGCGAACCAAGGCCTCCTGCGCCACGCAGGAACCACCAAGATCAACGGCTTCCCTTCCACGTGAATTCTGCTCATCAACCGTGGTAGGATTTGGATTGGAGGAAATGCATACATCAGGCTGAATTGTGACCAATGGGTCACACTAAGGCATCTGTTCCGATTGTCCTGCTTGTTGTTGAACCTGGATGGCAATAGATCTACGTCGGGGGTACCCCAATGTTGACAGATCAGCTGAAACACCTTGGGATGCAAGGACCATTCCCCTGGACACAATTGCTGGTGACTTAAAAAGTCTGCCTGCCAAATTGTCCACACCTAGGATGAATATTGCTGACAAACATGGAACATACCTCTCTGCCCATGTCAGTAGATTTACCCCTTTCTGAACCAACTGGCTCCTGGTGCCCCCCAGGGTTGCATTGTCGGACTGAATCCTGACAGGACACCCCCGCAACCTGGTTATCCAATGCGCCAAACAGGCTGCCCTGGTTTCCAAGATGTTGATGGGCAAGAGTCTCTCTACCCGAGCCCAAGTCCCCTGGACAGAAAGACCCTCCAAAACAGCCCCCGCCCCCCAAGCCAATCAGGCTGGAGTCTGGTTACAACCTTCCAGGTTACTGGCAAAAAAGATTTTCCTTTGCTTAGGCTGATGAGAACCATCCACCAAGACAGAGCCTGCCTTACCCCTGGAGCAAGAAACATATGGGAATCCAACGCTTAGAACTTCTTGTTCCAAGCAGAGATACTGTTCTGAAACAGTCTGGAGTGGAATGGAGCATAAGGGACTGCCTCGAAAGAGGCCACCATTTTGCCCAATAGTATCATGCATAGTCATATAGAGGGAAACTTTTCCCTCCTTACGAACCAAACCAGATCAGACTTTAGGGCAAGAACCTTTTTTAAAAGGCAAAAACCCAGATATTCCAAGACTGGAACTGGCTTTAAGGTCGATTTCTCTAGATTGATAATCCAACCCAAATCCTCTAGGCACTGGATTGTTTGGGACAAATCGTGTGTTAGCCATAAGCTTGAACAATTCTTTTAACAGTAGGTCATCCAGGTAACCTATGACAGAGGTGCCTTGGGGCCTTAGAAAGGCTAACACCAGGGCCAAGATTTTCAAAAACATCCAGGGAGTTGTAGCCAGACCGAATAGTAGAGCTACAAACTGGAAATTGCACTGTCCTACTGAAAACCGCAGAACCTCTGAGGGAGCCTGAAAAGTTGGTACATGGAGGTATGCATCCTTGATATCTATGGAAGCCAGAAAATCTCCTCTTCCTAGAGAGGCTACCACAGAGCTTTTCCATGCGAAAAGACAGAACGGTCAGATACCGGCTCAGAGCTTTGAGATCTAGAATGGGTCTTACCTTGCCATTTGGTTTTGGCACTGTAAAGAGATTTTAGTAAAAACGTGTGAACCTTTGGCTAGTTGGGACCTCCACAATCACGCCCTGTACCCACAAATGTTCCAGGGCCTGGAACAAGGACTTCTTTTACTGGGCAAACAGGGACATTTGAACACCGAAACCGAGGAGGAGGAAACTCTGGGAACTCTATCATGTAGCTTTGAGCCACTGTGGACAAGATCCACCTGTCCTGCACCACTCCTCCCCAAGTTTGAGAATTGTAGGAGTCTTCCCCCCCCCTCCCAAACGAGTGGGGGCGCCCCCTCATAAGGCCGGTTTGGAACCTGATTTAATAGGCCTTTGGACCAAGGTTTTTTCTGACATTGATTTGAGGTCCTCTAACTCGACGGCTGAGGCCATCGGAACTGCCTAGAAGCTGACGTGTTAGGCGGTATGGTAACACTTGGAGCTTTAAAATATGGAGGTTTAATCTTTCCTTTACCGGCAAAAATGCGCTTTTTCTACCTAAAATTTTCTGGATGTATTTATCCAGATCCTCACCAAAGACGTTCCCCCTGGAAAGGAAAAGAAAAAGGTAATACTGCTGACCAATTCTTAAGCCATAGTACTCTGCGCATATGAACAGAGAGAAGAACTCGGGAAATCTGTTGGACAGAATCCTTAAGAGCATCTACCGCAAAAAACAAGGCGCGAGGAAACTCTGCCAAATCTTCAGAAGATTTCCCCTAAATAGTCACCTTTTAAAGCTATCCTTTAAGGATTGGCAAACCCCTATAGCCACTATGGCTGGTTGAACAGCAGAGCTAGCAACGGTAAAGGAAGCTTTAAGTAAAGATTCAAACTTTATCTGCTGGATCCCTAAGGATCAAGGCAATTAAGCATAAATGCTTATGCAATACATGTTTGTGGAAGCATGCATTTATGGAAGCATGTAAGCACGCCTTTTATGCAAATATGCGTTTATGCAAACAGGTGTTCCCGCAAACATGCATCCACGCAATTAGCAAGCATACGTTTATGCAACATGCGTCTATGCAAACATGTGGCCATGCATTTATGCAATAAGAGTTCATGCAAGCATGTGTTTTATGCAAGCAGGCAGAGGCATGTGTTTTATGTAAGCAAGCAGGCATGTGTTTTATGCAAGCAAGCAGGCATGTAACATGTTTACTATGCTGCACCAGCTCAACTGCACTTGGCCCCAACTGATTTTTCAGGATATGCCAAGCATATAGGCTCCATTACAGCCTTAATGCGGCTTTAAAACAGCCTAAAAATAAGTTCCTGCAGATGAAATGTACGCTATTCTGTAGACCTAACTCCTTAAAGTGCACTGATACCCTTACAGGGGTGTATTGACAGACAGTTGTACATACCCCCCGGATTAAGCAGTAAGTGTACAAATATATCTTTATGTCTTGACTGGTCACCTAACTCTCCCAAAGAAATGTAGCCATGGGCTGAAGTTATGTCTCAGATGCATTGCTGATCTTTCAGCCCACATGGTCCACCAAAAATGGTCATCCTACTTCCTGTCTATACAGGAGTAGGCCACACTGAGGGAACATGCGTCCTCCGGTGGCTGAAGGAAAACACTGCAGTCCAATACTGTGGAGAAGTACACAGGGCATGAACAGTACACTGCCCCCAGTGGCCACTGGGAGAAAGACCAGAACGAAAGGATCTTTTTTTTTTTGTTTAAAGAAAAACTTACCAGTCCCGCCGCAGGATCCTTAGAGGACCCAAACTTCACCCATCACTGAGGGCTTTATTAGTCATTGGACCTTCAAGGACCGGGTCCCCTCGGGTACCTCAATCTTCTTAGCCAAGGCTCGGGTATCATCCTTTTAGCGCTTAGCTATTCAAATTGATCCAATCAGAATGCCCCTAAGCTGGGACATCATTCTTAGGACTGAAGAGCTTTAACAGCCATGACCACCACCTTCAAGACACTGGCAAAAAAACTGAGGTTCTTCCTGTATGGGAGGGGTTATATGGGAGGAACTTCTTGTCTATTGTCTATTGCCAGTGTCCATTCACCTAAAGGTAGCGTATAACCCAGATAGTTGTCATTACCTGCTCTATGTCCTGTGATGTACGATAAAGAAATACCAAACTGTTTAAAACTAAAATCCAGGCAGAAAAAATACACAGTCAAAATGGTATCTTTTGGAGAGGTTTTACCTGCCAAGGATTTGTATTGCTGTCCATCCAGTTCTGAGATTACATTGCCCTACCAGACAGCACAGCTAGGCTTGGAGACCAGACTTTTAATTTTAGTCATTAAGCGATAAAGCTTGGTCACTTGCTCATGGTTGCAACAGCAGCTGTGAGCTGGTTTTACAACTTATTTCGTGGCTCCTAACGGTATTGTTAAAGTGATCAAAAAAGCTCTAAAGCCAGCTGATCACTTCTTTGTGCTGAGGAAGTGCTCCCCCCTCCAACCAATGTCTGGTGAGAATGGAGGATAGATATGATGCCTGATTTCGCCTCTGTGCAAAATAGCTGGAAGCACTCAGCTCTGAGCACTTCTGGATATACAGCTGTAAAAAGGACAGCAGGCAGTAACTATGTATACTTCCTGTACTATCTGCCAAGGCAAAAAGTGCAGGGGGAGACATTAGGGGACAAATCATTCTTAAAAAAGAACATGCCTACAATACAGAACAGGGCTGTAAAAAGATCACAACACACATTCAAAGCATTAAAGACTTACCAGTATCTGTGAATAACTGAATGTCCTGTGTTAAATCAATGTTTACACTGTCTGTGTTCTCCACCTTCTTAAAGACTATTCCAAGAAACCACATGGACATGTGCTCATTACTGAAAGATATACATTTTGGTCACAGAAGTGTTACTATTGCATCCTTTCCAAACATACAACATAGAATCAATTTCCTTAATCTTTAAATGCAGTGAACATGTTAATTTTAAATGGGTAGTGTATACAGTTGACACATGCAATCCTAATGTGAGTGCTGTCAGTCTGAGGTATGTTTTCATATCCAAACTCACCGCCATCACCCCAGACCCAGTATGTGCCTCATCCTACAAAAGTATTCTAATAAAGTTGGAGGTGCTAGTCATAATGAGACTCGAGACTCTAACCTGGCGTAGTCAAAAATTCTTAGTTTACAGAATATCCTTGCGGGAACAGTGTGTGCATTAGCCTATACATGCGGGCCCGGGGGACGGGCACTTTATTTTTTTATTTTTACACTGTCGCTTAAAATGGTTTTATTGATCACTTTTATTGCTGTCACAAGGAACGTAAACATTATTAGTGACAGCAATAGCCATGTGACAGGTACACGTTATGGAAAGATCTGGGGTCTACGAGACCCTAAATCCCTTTGCTGCCCTTAAAATGGATTTGATAAACACCAAGATCGGTGTGTCCAAATGCTTTTGAGTTTTGAACATTGACATCCAGGTAAACCGGAAGTGCTGTCAGGTCATCGGTCCTGGGTTACCATAGCCGAGAGCTGAACAAAGCCGATCTGGTCTATGTTTGGTTCTCCGATCAGCTGGTGGAAGCACTGGCTAGTCGATTGGGACTCCCCGTGGGACAGGAGATCCCAGGTAAAGCTGCTAAAGATGGTGGGTGGGGAGGCACCCCTCCTGCTGCCTGTAAAAGCAATCTAGCTAGCCTCTAGGATTGCTTTTCTTTACAAGAAAGCCGACCACCAAATCTAAAAAAGAATGGTGCCTGCAGCTATAATTCCAGTAGAACAACTTGAAGTCTAGCGATGTACAGGTAGTTAAAGTTCATAAATGCAAATTAAGGTGTTGTGAAACTACCTCAAATGGGACTGCATTTATAAGCAAAAGTATCAAAAATAAAATGGATTTTTGTAAGATCTTACCGTAAAATCCTTTTCTCTTAAGCTCATTGACAGACGTAGTCTTCTTGATTCTCAAGAGCTGGGTTATGTTGTCTCCGCAGGAGTAGGACTAGGCAGAAAGACAAAACGTTCTGGCTCCACCTTAGGGGCAGTCCCTGAGGGTATATCCTCCCTCTCTCTGCTACAGGGAATCAGTTCTGTTCTAAAGCAGTAACAGAATTTAACCCAACCCAACTCAATGATAGAGGGGCGGGTACTACGTCTGTCAATGAGCTTAAGAGAAAAGGATTTTACGGTAAGATCTTACAAAAATCCATTTTTCTCTATCGCTCATTGACAGACGTAGTCTTCTTGATTCTCAAGAGCTGGGACATCCAGAAGCAGTGCCACAAAATGAGGGGTGGGATTGACAGAATCAAAATCCAATCTAGAAGGCCCAACCGGAGCCAACCAGAAGTATCAAAGGACTCATCGAGAAAACAGATGAGACCTACCCCACAAATCCTCGAGGTAGACCAACAGTCTCCTCAAACAGTGGCCTGCAGGAACCTTGCAGCCAGAAGAGGCATCTGACGATGCCATCACATAAACCTTATACAATATTGTAAAGGTATGAACCGACTACTAAACAGTCGCCTTGAAAACCTGAACCACTGACGCCTGATGGCGGAAGGTCCAGGAAACTCTAAGCGCCCGAGTAGAATGCGCCTTAACAGGGAACGGGGGATCCCGACCCTTAGATAAAATAAGCCTATACCACCGTCTGTCTGATCCATCTAAAGATGGTCGCAGCAGAACAGGCAACCCCTTCTTAGGGCCATCCGTGATCACAAACAGTGAATCCGTCTTACAAATTGAATCCGTAGTATTCAAGTATATCCTGATCGCCCGAACTACATCCAAGGAATGCCATGCAAATTCGAGGATGATTGGGCTAAGGACATAGGAAGGACAATACACTGTCCTTATTCAATGAAACTTTGAAACATGAAACTTTGAAACCACCTTAGAAGGAAGGATGGATTCGGATGAAGAACAACCTTATCCCTATGAACCACCACCATACCGAACCGACAGGCACCCTCTCTTCACAATACCCTCTCCACCGGGGTGGGGGTTTGTGGACCACTCCGGACGCCTCGACTCTCAGGTTCCTGGCGTCCAAGCGAGACTTTTAACTCGCAAGGTCAGTCCCTCCACTGGGACTCCGTCGCGGCCGACCCAGCGCGGAGCTCTGGTCTGCACGCGCTCGTAGGCAGAAACCGGGGTGACCACTGGATCTCAACATCCAGCCCGTCGCCCGGCCCCGCATACTTACTTGAATGTGTCGCGGCCGACCAAGCGCAATGCAATGGTCTGCGCGCGCTCGTAGGCCGGCTGGGGTGACCACTAGTGTCGCCCAGTCCGGCGTTTTTGCTTGAAGATCTCACAGGAAAAACACTGGAGAAAAAACTACCTAAAAAATATTTCTTCTAAAGAAAAAATCTTGCCAGGACCAAAAAGATCCCAGCAAGGAACTTAGGTCCTTACTCCTGACTAGACAGAAAAAAACTGATTCCCTGTAGCAGAGAGAGGGAGGATATACCCTCAGGGACTGCCCCTAAGGTGGAGCCAGAACGTTTTGTCTTTCTGCCTAGTCCTACTCCTGCGGAGACAACATAACCCAGCTCTTGAGAATCAAGAAGACTACGTCTGTCAATGAGCGATAGAGAAATTAGCATACTCGTGAACTATTCAACAATTGAGCTCACTTATAACAAAGAATGACTAGACAGTCACTGGATAGGAGGGCTGCCAATAGACTGTACACTCAGAATTTGGTATAAAAACAGTATGAATGCACAGACCCAGTATAGGTCTTGTGTCTACAACTGAGGCGCCTTTCATGTAATAGATTAGGGAAGTGTTTTCTTTAGACATATTTGATCCTTAATTTGGCCTAGCATCATAACAGTACTGTGAGCTTGACCATATGCAACCCGTTAAGTGTGCTAAATAAATTAGCCACTGAATAAGTGTTACAGTATGAATATGCTCTATTATGTATTAAACATACTTTGTACAGAAATGTTATATATTGTATATATCTACATATTGCTGAGGGTCGTAAATTTAAAGTAACCTTACCACTCAGCAATAAATATACTGGTTGCATTAACTTGGTGATTAGAATAGAAGAGTTGTGTGTAGTACACTGAGGAGAGGGAGGTGTCAGGGGAATTTCGGTATTGCTAAACAAGTGAAAGGATTGTTCACTAAGAAATAAAGCAGACCATTAAAAATTAGTATTAGGGCTTTGTACACACAAGCGATCCATCATAGGTCCATGTGACATGGTAAATAAAAACACACAAATATAAAATGACAAACATGCAAATATTTCAATGAATTCGAAGTGTGAAACTGTTTGTTGCTGCAATTCCAATCATTTGTTTTACTCTTACAGCAGCCCCCTTCCATGGACATGCATAGCTACACCCAGAACCAGTTAGCCTTGGGGGTTGGAGAATGGAAAAAGCACATAGATGGAAGAGGGTTTACTATAATATCTAGTTACGACCATAAAGTTAGCTAAATGATAAAACTACAGGAGTGACAAACCATATATTTTAGGTGTACTTTCTGAACATTTGTAATGTATTTGAAAGGTTAAATAGTATGCAGTGTGACAAAAGTTACATTCATGATATTTGCTATACAGCAGCTTAGACACTTACTCTCTACAGAGTTCTCTGTTCCCAGGGAAAGACTGTGGATTAACATGAGCAAGTGTAATAAATTCATTTCTTTCCAAATTTCCAACAAGGACACGGATTTTGGATTCTACCAAACCAAACCTACAAAGAAATGAAGGAGCTCTTCATAAATCTTAAAAGGATTCATCTAAATGTTTATAGCTTGCAAAAGACTTCAATTTTATTGCCCAGACTAGATAAACAAATTGTTTATAAAACTACCCATCATATACTCTAAAGAAGGGGGAAATAATCACGTAATGGCAGCTGCATATCAGACACCTTTTGGTATCACATCTTACCTAGAATGCATGCCCTTCCTCCTAGACATCGCCGCAGGCCCCTGAAGATGCTAAACAAATACCAACTTTAAGTCACCATTTGTACAGTACTAGCAATGCACCCTGGTGCCTGGTGTGAGGAAAAGCCTGGCAATTAGTCATTTAGTAGGCACTTGTATAGGGTTGATTAGGCAACCCTCTGCATACCAGTATGTTCAGGATTTTCTGGGGGCTCTGAAGCATAGGGGAAGTGGATGGGGGCATGCTTTAATCTTGCATTTTTTTGTCAGGTTTATATTGCTGCCAAACAGAATTCCCTTAAAGAGGTAAAGTCCTCTTTGTGATTTTTATCTAAAAAAGGTACGCCTATAATAAGGCTTACCTGTAGGTAAAAATGAAGATCTCCTAAACGTGCTATGATATTTGCTATTTTGGCAGCCGGTGACAACCTGGAGCATGTGCTCTGAAGGAACAGCATGCCCGTGCTGTTCCTTTAGAGCGCTAAGCCGCGGCAGGGACTCAGATCATCTTTGGGCTTACTAGCACATTATGCCATTGCTTTGCAGGAGATTTTTCTTTTTTTAATGTCGCAGTTTACTACTGCTTTAACTAAACACTCACTGTTCCAGTGGAGTTAAAGGAAGAAGCTGTAACCACACACAAGAAAAAAAAAAAAAAAAAAGGGGGGCAAAGGAAGGAAAAATTGGATTTTTGACTTACCGTAAAATCCATTTTTCTGTTCATCGACGGACACAGCTTCTGATTCTTCTTAACCATTAGGTTTACTGTCCCCCCCCTACAGGAGTAGGACACTAGACAGGAAAAAGCTTGACTACGCCTATGGGCAGTCCCAAGGGGTATACACCCACTCTCAGCTATAGGCACTGAGGGGTGGGTGCTGTGTCCGTCAATGAACATCAGAGAAATGGATTTTACAGTAAGTAAAAAATCCCATTTTCTCTTTCGTTCATTGATGGACACAGCTTCTAATTCTTCTTAACCATTGGGACGTCCCAAAGCAGTGTAAACATGAGGGGTGGGATAAAAGCAGAAAATAATTCCCCAAGGCTAACCATAGCCAAACCGGTAACCGAGCTCAACCATAAACTGAAGCTCACCTGAAAAAAACAATACACCCTCAAAGAGAACCAGGTCCTCTAAGCAGCAGCCAGCAAAACCTTGCGGGCAAAATAAGCATCTGCAGATGGCAACACATCCACTTTATAAAATTTTTGTCAAAGTGTGCACCGACGACCAGGTGGCTGCCTTGCAAACCTGCATCACTGAGGCTTGATGACGGAAGCCCAGGAGACACTAAGCGCCCTAGTAGAGTGCTCTTTGATAGGGAAAAGGAGGAACCTGACCCCTGATGCAATAGGCCTGAACCACGGTCTGATTCATCTGCAAATGGTCGCAGAAGAAGCGGACAACCCTTTGTGAGGTCCAGCTGTGAGCACAAATTCCTTAAAAAGACTCCGCAGCTGCCAGGTACACCCTAATTGCCCGGACCACATCCAAGGCAATTTCCTTTGGATGTTTTGCCTGGGACACAGGGAATGTCTTCATTCAAATGAGTCAGAGACCACCTTAGGAAGGAATGATGGACAGGGAGTACCAAAGGAGCAACATCGACCAGCCATACCAGATTGGCGTATCAAGATCGGCAAGGCCAGCCTGGAGCCACTAGGATGACCGGAATCTGAACAGCAGAGAGGGCTGGAAAGATTTGTTCTGCCCACCTTAGAATGCCGGCTTCTTCCCAAGCCTCCAGGACACTTCTTGTGCCCTCTTGGTGATTGACATAGGCCACAGCCGTGGCATTGTCCAAACAAATTTGTACCGGACACCCCTGAAGACGAATTGTCCAATGAGCCAAAGGCCGACTGCTCGGATTTCCAGAACATTAAAAATTGGCAGTCTGGACTCCGCCAGAGTCCAAACCCCCTGAGCACATCTGTGCTGAGAACGCCTCCCTACCAGGACAGGCAGGCATCCGTGGTGACAACTGTCCAGTACAGGGGGAGAAAGGATTTTTCCTGTCGAAGTGCCAGAGAACGAAGCCACCTCTAGAGACCATGGATCCTTGTCCCATTTGACCAGAATCTCCTTTCGCCTCGAGGGTGGATACCAACAGGCCCAGCACCCACATGCAAGCCCGGAGGGATGACCGTTTGCTAAACTACAGAAGCTAAGTTGCCTCCTGCAATGTCTGGAGATTTTCCAGAGGAAGAAACACGCTGGCTGAGGCCGAATCCAGAGTCAGACTCAGATAGTCCAGTTTTGGTGGACAGAACCAAAGCAGACTCCTAAAGGTTCAGAATCCAACCAAACTCCCTCAGAGTTCACAGAGCAATCTCCAGTTGTCCATCAGAGCAGTCAGACTCCGCTCACAGAAGATGATGTTCAGGTAACCCAGTACTGCGATCCCCCGCTGACTCAAACAATGCCAACATTTTTGTGAAGACCCGAGGAGCGGAGGTGAGACCAAAGGTTCACGCCACAAACCGATTATGCTCCTTGCCCATGGCAAAACGGAGGAAGCGTGGGTGACTGGCACATACTAGAATGTGCAGGTAGGTGTCCTTGATGTCAATAGAAGCAAGAAGAAATCCCACTGACGTAGGGACACCACTACCGTGTGAATGGGCTCCAAGTGGAACTTCTGTACTCGCACAAGCAGTTTAGTGCCTTGAGGTCAAGAATTGGACATACCTAGCCTTCCTTCCTGGGAACTGTAAAGAGGAGTAAAAACCCATAAAACTTCTTTCCTGGGAACTGTAACAATCACCCCTTGAAGGAACAAGTCTTGCACTACCGTAAAGAGATCCGTAAGTGATCTAGGGACAAGTGCAGGTTGGAAGGGGAGAACCTTTTCGGAACTCGATCTCGTAGCCTGACCAAATAACTTTGTGCATCCATGTGTCCTATACTAGGGAGGTGAATGGATCCAGAAGCCAGCGAAGGCCCCCGTCACCCCAGATACGGGTATGGATGCCCCTAATGCAGAGGCAGCCTTGTCCGCAGGTCTGGAAAAGCCCGCTATATGGCTTGCCAGACCAGGTCCTCTTGGAACCTCCGTTGGAGGCCCTGACTTTTGATCCCTTGTCTTGAGACCCTAAGGGACAAAAAAACCTCTATGAGCCAAGGAAAAGAGCCCACGTCCACAACGGGGCTCCTTGACCTTTGTAGCCTGCGAAAGAAGAGTACTCCCCCCCCCCCCCCATAAGACCCTTAATGATGTCATCCAAGGAAGCTCTAAACAGCCATTCCCCTACAAGGGAGAGATCAGATAAGGCCTTAGAAGTCTGGTCCGCAGACCAGTATTTCAGCCAGATAATACGCCGAAGGACCACTGCTGATACAGGCAGCCTAGAAATCAAAAGAGCCCCAGCCAAAGAGGCATTACAGATGAACTGTAGCCCCTGGACCAACTGATCCGCCAACTCTGCAAGACAGGGGGAAGCCGTTTCCCCTCCAGGTCCCGGCGTAAAAGTTTAGCCCACTCGGTCAGAGCTTGAGACACCAGGGCAATAGTAAATACCGGCCTAAGTGCCGAACCAGCCACAGCGAACAAATGGCGGGCCAAAGCCTCCGCCCTCCTATCAGCTGGATATTTAAAGGCCGGGGATTCCTCAAGCGGAATTGAGGTAGCTTTATTTACCCTGAAAACCGACGAGTCCACTACAGGTGGGACCGTCCACCTTTAACACAGTTAATCCTCATGGGGACACTTTAAGCAAAAAGCACTTAGGAACCACTGCATTTTGGACACCCGACTGTTGTGACAATGCTGTTAACGTAAGCGGAAAAGAGAACACCCTTGCCACTTTTGAGCAGTGTTAATTTCGTCGACTAAAACGTTTTCGTCGACTAACACAATTCAGATGACTAAAATACAACTAAAACTAAAATGGCATTTTAGTCTTAAGACTAAAATACGACTAAAACTAAAATGGCATTTTAGTCAAAAGACTATAACTAAAACTAAATCGAAATTTGCTGCTTAAAATTAACACTGGTGCATGCTCAAAGCATAAATAATAACATATTAGATTTTTCACTCCAGGACCAGCAGTAGTATATAATGAGTTTGGAAATTGTAGAGAAATGCTTAAATAATGCATTACAAATTACAATTGAACTACACCCATTTGATTATAGATGACTAAAATTAGTTTTAGTCGACTAAAATGTAGGGCGTTTTAGTCGACTAAAATATACTGGAGTTTTAGTCGACTAAATACGACTAAAACTAAAACACTTGCAGAAGACTAAAATAGGACTAAAACTAAAATGCCATTTTAGTCCTAAGACTAAGACTAAAACTAAATTGAAATTTGCTGCCAAAATTAACACTGCTTTTGAGTGCCTGTGGGTGCCAAAAGGGACCCGTGCCTGACACCGCATCAGCCGCAACCTCCATTTTTAGAGGTTGACACAAACCGTGCATCCACCAGCGCCTTTTCATGCGCGGCTAGAGGAGCAGAGCAATCATCCTCACTATCTGAGCACTCAGGGTGCGTGGACACAGACCCAGTAGGGTCGCTATATACTAAGCTCACCCGGAAAACAATCAGGGGAGGCCACCAACTGCGATCCCGCAAATGGGACGGTGACCTAAGGCCCACGAATGAACCACCTACTGGACCCCGCAAAAACAGGGGGGGGGGGTTCCCTCAGAGCCCTCCATGAAGGGCATAATAAGAAACAGCGTAGACCATTTCCTAAACGACTTAAAAAAGAGGCCGCCCGCCATGATGCGGGTGTGCAGGCAGGGTAACCTGGATGGTCCCGCAGTGCTAAAAAGGGGCAGGTGCCCCACACAATAACAGTGGCAAGGCTGCAATTAAAAAATGAACCGCCCCCACAGCGCCACAGAAAGAAACAATATAGGCACTCAGTTTTGTTGCAAGCAGTGTCAGAAGAAATATTACCCAACTCAATAGAGGGGTGGGTGCTGTGTCCATATCAATGAACATCAGAGAAAAGGATTTTACGGTAAGACAAAAATCCAATTTTCGCCTTTGTGCATTGACAGCTCCAGAGTCTTCTTGATCATTGGGGTGTCCCAAAGCAATGAAACATGAGGGGTGGGAAAAACCGCAGGAAAAAAAAAAATTCCAAAAGGCTAAACCTAGCCAACCAGGTAACAGAGCTCAACCAGGAACAACTGGAGCTCACCTGAAATATACACCCTCAATGAGGACCCTCTCAACAGCAGCCCGCAAAACCCTGCAGCCAAAGGCAGCATCCGCAGATGCCTACGCATCCACTTTGTGCCAACTTTCACAAAATTTTTACAGACGGCCAAGTACCCGCCTTGCAAACCTGCACCACTGATGCCTGAAGACGAAAGGCCCAAGAGACACTAAGCGCCCTCGTAGAATGCTCCTTAACATGGAAAGGAGGATCGAGACCCTTAATGGAATAGGTCTGCACCACCGTCTGCCTGAACCATGTAGAAATGGTCTCTGCAGAAGCGGCCAGCCCTTTACAAGGTCAATCTGGGAGGACATCCATCTGTAAGGACAAATAGCGAGTCAGACTTCCTAAACGACTCAGTCGCCGCCAGGTACACCACGAGTGCCCGAACCACATGCAAAGAGTGCAAGGCAATCTATTTAGGATGTTTAGGCTTAGGACACAAGGAAGGCAACACAATGCCTTCATTTAGAAGGAAAACAGAAACGACCTTAGGAAGGAACAACTGGCAGGAAAGAAGCACTACTTTGTCTCTGAACCACCAAATAAGACAAGACAAGGCAGCCAACTCCAACAACCTGCGTGCAGAAGTAATAGCCACCAAGAAGGCTACCTTCTGTGTCAAAGTAAGCAGAGAAAGCTCACAAATATTTTCAAAAGGCGGTGTCTGAAGAACCGACAGCACCAGATTGAGGTCCCACAGAGGCAACAGAGACCTCACCGGGGGAGCCAAGGGGAGGATACCCTGAACAAAGTAGCAAAACCAAGGAATGCGTAGCCAACGGGCGTTGAAAACAATATCGCCAAGGCCGAAACCTGGCCCTTGATGGTTCCCAAGGCCAAGTGCTGATCTACACCTTTTTTGAGAAACTCCAAGATTCCAGTCATCGAAAAAGACACAGGGAGGGCAATACAAGGTCTTCATTCAGATGAATATCAGAGACGACCTTTGAAGGAACAACGGACATGGACGAAGAACCACCTTAACCCTGTAAACTACCATGTAAGGTGGACAAGACAGTACCGCCAGTCCAGGCACCCTGCACGCAGAAGTAATGGCCACCAAAAAAGCCACCTTCTGAGACAATGAAAGCAGGGGAATCTCCCTAATATTTTTAAAGGAAGGCTTCCGGAGAACTGACACCAAATTAAGGTCCCACGGCTGCAATGGAGATCAAACTGGGGGAACCAAGGGTTTTTAACAAGGGTCTCCCTGCAGAAAGGTACGCACCAAAAAGTGTGTGTGGCCAACGGACGTTGAAGAAAGCTGCCAAGGCTTAGACCTGGCCCTTGATGGTAACCATGGCCAGGTGCTGCTCAACCCCTCGGAGGAAAGCCAAGATCCGAGTCACCGAAAAGGGAGGATGAACTCCATGCAATGTACGTCTTCCACGTACGATGGTAAAAACTTCCCAGAAGTAGATTTTCTAGCTTTCAACAGTGTAGGAATCACAGAGTCAGACAACCCTTTATCCTTCTGCACCTGGCTTTCAACAGCCAAGCCGTCAAAGCCAGCGACTGTAAAGCAGGATGGAAGTTTGGCCCTTGGGACAACAAATCTTACCTGAGAGGAAGTCTCCAAGGAGTATCGGCAACCAGCCGTACCAGATTGGCATACCAAGACCAGCGAGGCCAGTCTGGAGCCACTTGGATGACCGGAATCTAACAGCAGAGAGGGATGGAAAAAATGATTCTGGCCACCTTAAAATGCCAACTACTTCCCAAGCCGCCAGGACACTTCTTGTGCCTCCTTGGTGATTGACATAGGCCACAGCCATGGCGTAGTCCAATTGAATCCGTACAGTACACCCCAGGAGACCATGTACCCCATGGTCCAGACAAAGACTATGTCCGGTTATGTCCGGTTAAAAGCAAACACACACATACATCATAGGTTGAACTGGATGGACTGATGTCTTTTTTTATGTAACCATGTAGACTAATCGCTCGGAGCTCTGGTACATTGATTGGTAGCCTGGACTCTTTCAGAGACCAGATCCCCTGGGTTACACTCCATGTCGAGGATGCCTCCCCACCAAGATAGGCTGGCATCCGTGTTGACAACTGTCCTGAATTTCCCTGAAGTGTCAGAGAATTAAGCCACCAAACCAGGGACCCTCTTGCACTCCGGCACAACAGGATCAGATAGTTAAGAGACGGAGGATCCTTGTTACATTTTACCAGAATCTCCTTTCGCAGAGATCTCATGTGGAACTGTGCAAACTCAACAGCCTCAAAAAATGTAGACCCCATCAGGCCCAGCACCCGCATGCAAGTCAGGAGAGACTACCTTCTGCTGGATAGCAGCAGCTGAAGTGCCTCCTGCAACTTTTTAAGTTTCTCCAGAGGAATAAACATGGTGAGGACGAATCCAGAGCCAGGCCAAGGTAGTTCAGGCTTGTGGACCGATTCAGAGCAGGCATCTGAAGATTCAGAACCCAACCAAATTCCCTCAGCGTTTGTAGAGTAATCTCCAAGTTGTCCAACAAGGCAGTCAAAAACTCTGCTCGTAAGAGCAGATCATCTAGGTACCCCAGTACCATGATCCCCCACTGACGCAATAATGCTAAAACCGGGGCCACTTTCGTGAAGTGAAAACGTTCTGACTTTGGAACCCGGAACAATCACCCCTTGAAGTAACAAGCCTTGCACTGCGCAATAGAGATCCTTTAACAATCCGGGGACAGGCAGAGGATAGCAGTTAAGAACCTTTCCAGAGGATATGATCGAAATTCAATCTTGAAAACGGCGCAAATGACTCCGTGGACCCAACTGCCCTGGATCAGGGAGCAAATTACTCCATGGACCCAACTACCATGGATCAGGGAGGTTCACCGATCCGAAAAGCAGCAAAGACCTCCCCCCACCCCAGATATGGGTGAGGACGCCCCTTCATGTGGAGGAATGATTGTCCACAGGACTGGAAGAACCTGCTCTTGGTTTGCCCAACCAAGACTTCTTGGAACCCCCAGCGAAAACCCTAAAGGGTGTGGATTCCTTGTCTTGAGACCCTGAGGGACGAAAAGGCTGCTTGTGAGCTGAAAGTCTGCGACGGGACTCCCTTGGAAGCTTGAGGAAGAAGAAGAGTACTCTTTACCTCTGTGAGGCCTTTGATGTGGACATCCAAGGAAGCTCCAAACAGGCAATTCCCCACGAATGGAAGATCGGACAAGGCCTTTTTTAGAAGCCTGGTCCACAGGCCAACATTTCAGCCATTTAATGCGCCGTTGGACCACTGCCGAGACAGGAAGTCTAGAAATCAGGTGAGCAGGGGACTATTCAACCAGAATAACCGTGGCTTTATTTAACCTGGAAACCATGGAGTCCACTACAGAAGGTACTGTCCATTTTTTTAAAGAGGGACTCCTCGTAAGGGTACCGCATTGCAAAACGCTTAGGGATTGCAAGGGTGCGTTTTGGACACCCTCACTGTTTTGAGACAATCTTGTCAAAGAAGGCGGGAAAGAGGAACATCCTTGCCACTTTTGAGGCTCTGCGGGCGCAAAGGTGACCCGCGCCTCTGATGCTGCATTAGACGCATCTTCCATATGCAGTTTCCCGCACTGATACAATCAATGCATCCACTAGCGCCTTTTCATGTGTGGCCAGAGGAATCATCCTCACTATCTGAGCACGCAGGGTGCATAAACCCTGAAGGGTTTTGCGATATACCCGAAGGGTAACTTGCGTCCGCAGCGGCCAAATCAGACTCTGGATCTGAGGAGACAGAAGCAGCAGGTGAAGGCAGGGGGATCTTTATGCTAGGCCATTTGCCCAGGACCAAATCTACTTTGGACACCAAGGACCGCCATCAGTGCAGATAAGTTTTGTGGGGCCCCAGAAGGCCCCGCAGCCTCTGAGAGGGGGTCAGGTGGTGAAACATGCTCCAGGACTCCATGAATAAAGGAGGGGAACCTGCAAAAAAGTGTAACACTGCAAAAAGGACACCACCGCGCTGTGGCATTAAAAGGCCCAGCACGGAGCACAACCTCTGCAATAGCAGGAGGAGGGAGAGAAAGCCCCCCAAATATACACTCACCACCACCGGTCAGGTACTCACAGCCCAAACTATCTGCATACCAGGCGGCGATCAGGAAGAGTAATACCGCTGAATCAGCATTAGAGGCTGACCGCTGAATCACCACATAACCGACTCCAAAAACATGGCTGCCGCTAATTGCAATAGGCAACCACAGGAAAACGGCCGAGGCTACACAAAAATGGCCGCCGATCTGTAGCACAAAGCTACAAGAAAATGGTGGCCCTGCGCAGCACAAAAAAAAAAAAAAAAAAAAACACCCCAACCAGAAGGCAGGCTCCCCCACTAGGCCAATCCCCTTCCCGAGGAACAATTGTTTGGTCCCCGGCGGCGCACTCTTCCCCCCCCCCCCCCACATCGCCAGTGCAGCACCCCTTGTAACCTAAAAAAGGTATGTCTGCGGGGTGGGCAAATGG
This sequence comes from Pelophylax lessonae, assembly GCF_965119305.1. Taxonomy (NCBI): domain Eukaryota; kingdom Metazoa; phylum Chordata; class Amphibia; order Anura; family Ranidae; genus Pelophylax; species Pelophylax lessonae. The sequence goes on along the minus strand of NC_138770.1, from coordinate 573,745,423 downwards.
GGGGCAGAGGCCCCAATAGACCGAGATGAACCGGGGGGGTACGCAAACTGGAAGGGAGGGGAGCCCGGGGGTTCGACCATCTCAGGGAGAGGCCCACGTCCACCTCAAAACCCACCAGGGGTAGAGGGGGGGACAGCTACTTACCAGGAACAGGGTGGGCACCGCCCCGGACAGGAGACAGCTCCATTGAAATGTGGGTGCTGTCAGCCAGGAGGAAACGCTGCGACTCAGGCTGAAGCCAGTTCTTATGCGCCCTCGCGAGACATTTAACTCGCAGACCAGCCCCCGTCCAGTGGGGCTATGGTGCGACCGACCTAGCGCGGAGCTGCGGTCTGCATGCACTGGCTGGCCAGATTGGGGGGACCCTAAGGATCTGGATTATCCAGTGTGTCACCCAGTCCTGCATTTGATTGTAGAGTCTCACAGGAACAAAATAAAAAGGAGGAAAAAATTATATTTAAAAAGAAAAAAAGTTGCCAGGACCAGAGATCCCAGCAAGAATTTAGGTCCTTACTCCTGACTAGGAAAAAACTGAATACCTATAGCAGGAAGTGGGAGTATACCCCCCAGGAGTGCCCCATAGGCGTGCTCAAGCTTTTTTCTCTGCCTAGGGCCCTACTCCGGTGGGGGCAGTATAACGCTAAAGTCAAGAAGATGAAGTGCTGTGTCAATGAACGAAAGAGAAAGTTTTAGTGCTTGCTGTAGATTGATTTCACCCGACGTTCCATCACCAGCACAAGTGAGAAATTTCCTTCACAAGGAAGCAGTAATTTCAGCATGGCAAATGTTCTGATATTTACCCTATTCATACCTTAAAGCTAAATGGTCATGAATTGTATATTACAAAATTAGCCATCTGTGGGCTTCTGTAAGTGTAGACAGTGTTTCAGTGCCAGTCTACATTCACATAAAGCAAGGATAAAGCAAGGATATAGGTTTACAGAGGACAGAATGTAACCCTTTTAATAGCAAACTTAAATGAATAAATGACATACCATTCAAGATGATGCTCTTCTGAAGATGTGGTGGCAATCAGAACAATGTAGTGCCTAAGCGAGGAAAAACAAAACACTCTTATACCCATGCACAGCGGTTTATTTGCATACATGTGAAGAAGACTTCAGAACACCCTAGAATAGCTGAATATTCCCCAAAACAGGAAAACTCTAGTAACAGCACCCAGTTAGTGCAGACATTTCTGGGCATTAGGGGGCTTAGTTGATGTGCTTTTTTCTGCATCAGGTTCTGCATTTCAATATAGATCTAAAGAATTGCGAACCCCACTTAATGCAGGTCAAATAAATTAAATCAATTTTTGAGTGAGATTGCGGTGCGAATTTATAGCACGATTTTTGTGTGTCAAGTACATTTCTAATGTGAATTTGATGTGAACTTAAGTCTATGGAGCCGAATGCGCACTGCACTGGATCAAGCTCGCACATGACCCTTTCCTTTTAGCCGCATCAGAATGTCACTGCAGTGTTGTGAATGGCCTTCATTGAAAACCATATTGTTTCAGATGACAATTTTTAGTTATGCATTTGGAATGGATGAAAATCGCATCAGAATTTTCATCAGCGTGAACTGGGTCTTAAAATGGGGAAAAAAAACCCCAATGTGAATCAGTTACTAAGACAACGCAATTGCTTAGCCTAAACTAAATCATGTTAAAAACTTTAAAAATTTCACCAAAGGGTGTCAAAGTGATTCAGAAGGGGGATTTAGAAAAATAATTTGTATGATTTCTCTAGATCATATTAGTAGGTGATGCAACTGGGTATATCTCTCAATTAGCCATAAACTTGCATGACTTACTTGTATTTTTGAAAAAAGTTGGGTGGTTCAAACAGTTTTATCCAGTCTGCTTTGCCTTGAAGGATTTCATAAGTGACAGCTAGACCTTCAAAGACAAAATTCATAATAGGTTTCTTTTCACCGTTTGTCATTTTAGTCAAAAGGTCAAGGAAATACAAAAACAGGTAACTGAACCAATCTGAAGTGATAGACGCAAATATACTTTATTTCTCTCTAAAATCATACCATGTCTGAACTCCTCCATCATAACAGCACGCGTTGAGGTAGAGGTGTTAAATGTAGAATTCTGCTGAGGATATGCTGGAGTAATTATAGGCATAAGGTGATAGCGGTCCGCTGGGTTTACCTTAAAAAAATAAAATATAGCAACATGTTTAACACTGCATCAGTTCAGTTAGGGAAATCATACATAGATAGGAGATTCAAAGCAACATTTTAACTACTGCGGTGAACTCAAAACTTTGGCAATGTTTATAGTACATTAGCACTTAAAATGGTATTAAAGTTTTTTAATTTAAAATCCACTGACAGGCAGAGTTGTTGTAACAGAAGAGACCCTAGACGTCTGTCAGCGGGTAATGTGATCTGAGCTACACATGCGCAGCTCAGATCCCATATACAGCCAGCTGTGTGCTGCGGCTATGGTACTCCCGTGTGCATGCGTCGCAGCAGCCTGACCACAAGCAGCCAACGATCAGCATGCCCGGATGGAAGCACTGGAGAAGCCTTGACAAAGCTCCACTGGAGGGCTTTGTTTGCATAGTATGCGTTGCATACTAATACATTATGACTTAAATGTGCAGGGAGACCAGCTTTATTTTTAAGACTGGACTTTACTAATGCTTTATTGGATTGTTCCACGTGCAAGTATGCTGTTTTTAGGCCAAGTAGGTTACCATCACTGTACAATCATGTTTAGATTTACCAATAGCTATACAGTGTGAGGGACTGCCTAAGCAATTCTTTATTTGCATCTAGTTAGGAGCGGCTTGGCTTATTATAGAGGCTGGTAAATTCAAAATGTTATTGTACTATCAGATTGTAACATATGTGCCTCGCCTTTAATAGCAAAAATATGACCATTTCTAACCTTCTGAAAATACTGCCAGCTTGCTTCATAGACATACACAGGGTGGCTCAGTCCCGTCTCCTGCCTCACAGGACTTAAATGACAACAGCAGGAGCCAATGGCTCTTACTGCTGCCTCTGTATCCTGTGACACAGAGAGCAGTGCCGCTGTAAACTGGCACAGCACTGAATGGAGGAGAGAGGAGGAGGAGGAGGAGGAGAGAGGAGAGAGGAGGAGAGAGGAGAGAGGAGAGAGGAGGAGGAGGAGGAGGAGGAGGAGGAGGAGGAGGAGGAGGAGGAGGAGGGAGGAGGAGGAGAGAGGAGGAGGAAGAGGAGGAGGAGGAGGAGAGAGGAGGAGAGAGGAGAGAGAGGAGGAGGAGGAGGAGGAGGATCACAGATAAAAAAAGCTTATGCCTTTTGAGCCACTTTAATGCTCAACATCCAATTAAAGACTAATTTGAGTTCACAGTAGGTTAGGGCCAGACAGATGACCAATCTCCAAAACAGCAAAGGAAGAGGCGAAGCCTCAAAACGTGTAAGCCAAGCTTCAGAGGACGCTTGTGGTTCTGATGTGGATGGCACTGTATACATTTGATATGCTTTTACCAAGACTCTGAGTATTTTTATACCTTTTATTCAATAAAACCTCTAAGCCCCCTTCACGCATACGGTCCGTTCAGTTCATCGGTTCAGTCACGTCAAAATGTATCCGTTTTTCATTCATTTTTTTACATCCACTACCAATGCAAAAAACGGACAAAAAACAGACCGTTTGTCCGTTTACATCCGTTTTTCATAAAAACAGAATGGTCTAGCGCTAAATTATGAATGACAAACCCCTATACTGAATCAAAGTATGATGTTAACATGTACAGTCCAAAAAATGAACACTAAGTCCAAAAAGGAAGATATTGGCTGAAACAGATTCCCAGGAAAGGAAAAGCTCCAAACAAATGAAGAAAGGTGAAGATCAGGTGTGCCCAGGAGTAGAAATGAATCCACCGGACAATATAGTGAGAGATGGCTCCTTACCAAATAGCTCTTGCCACTAGATTATAGGTGGCTGAACGCTCATATGAAAGAGATCCTCCAATGTAGTGGAATGGCCAGGCAGGAGCATAGGTCACTCTCTCCGGGGACAACCAATCATAGGTCACAGGGGTATCCAGTGTATAACAATGGAAATAAAAAGGGGAAACACTCCCATAGTGCATTACCAATGTATAACTAATAAATAAAAAGGGATGCACTCACACGTAAAAACTTCATAGGTCAGTGGAACAAACAATGACATGCAGCCACAGCGTCCCTGCAGAACATTCCTCCTCGGATCGTGGGTCACCCGGCAGTATGGTGGAGAGCTAACGCTGATGATCCATCTAAACACCAGGGACCAATACGAACTCTCGCGCCGTCAGGATAAGCCACTACATGTTTCGTGATAACTCACGTCCTCTGGGGGTTGGTCACTATATTGTCTGGTGGATTCATTTCTACTCCTGGGCACACTTGATCTTCACCTTTCTTCATTTGTTTGGAGCTTTTCCTTTCCTGGGAATCGGTTTCAGCCAATACCTTCCTTTGTGGACTTTTTTAGTGTTCATTTTTTGGACTGTACATGTTAACATCATACTTTGATTCAGTATAGGTGTTTGTCATTCATAATTTAGCGCTACACCATTCAGTTTTTATTATTTTATTTGGAACTTGTACTATTGTTTCAGGTGTTAGCTGCTTCTCCTAAAGCGCAGTGTTTTTTCTGTTTTTATATACATCCGTTTTTCCCCGATCCATTTTTTTGACGGATGAAAAATAGGGCATTCATTCGTTCCAAAAAACGGACATTGACGGAAGCGGATGAAAACGGATGTTAACGGATGATTATCCGTTGTCATCCGTTTTTACATAGAGATGCACTGATGTCCATTTTTCATCCGTCAACGGACGGGTGAAAAATGGACAAACGGACCATATGTGTGAAAGAGGCCTTATAGGAGGATAATGCAGTAGGCCAGTGCGTCCTTGTGTTTGTTCTTTGATTTTAGTGGTCTCAGACTTCCCTGGTCTTGAAAAGGGACTGCAAGGCCAAAGTATCAAAGCAAAGCCAAGTAGAAAATCTTCGGTAGCCGCAGGAGTGTGGCTGGATGTGGTTAGAAGATAACCTCTCAGAGCGCAGGAGATATGCACCAATTTTTTGTTGTAAGAAAGAATTCAACCCTGGTTCGAAAACCAAAATTTATTAAAAGTATAAAAACACATTTCATAAAAAACAGTGTACACAAATCTGATAATTAGAAAGTTGTCTAGCAATATAATTTATTTTTGTGTTAGTCTTCCCACAGCTGGAATAGTGGATAATAAAAAGGTTACATACTCTTGGATCCCAAACTGGTAAATTCAAATTGCTTTCTTCTGGATGCTTCAGTAACACTGGGTTAGGCCATTCCCTGTAGGGATATGAAAATGCGTCATTACAGAATACTTGTGTAGTCAGTGAAAATATTCTGAGGAATGAATCTAACACTCACCATTTGGAAAAGACAAGGAAAAACTTGTGGACAAGAGTGGATGCTGCAGCATTTGGGTACAACTGACAAGTCCTCGCTACCAACATTGCCCATGAAACACCACCAAGAAATCCCAATATGTTTGAATAAATACCACGCTCTTAAACAAAAAAAAGAAAGATCACTTTCAAACTTCGTTGCCAAAAAAAAAAAAAAAAAACTGGCCTAGCCCTATAAAGAAAAGTGGTGCCATCTAATGGCTATTAGATGTCATTGCTACCTTTGGCAATAGCTATAGCTTTGTAGTCTTTCCTATTTAGAGCTTATTCACACCACAACAAAAATTGTCTGCACCGCGTTCAAAACTCAATGGATATGCAATCTGCTTCAGGTATCAATATATTCCCATCAACATCCCAAATGCAGATTGCAAATGCAGTGTTTGCCTGCACCAGATAGCATGGTACCCACGATACCATGCAATTTGGTGTGATGCGTTTTTGAAAAATAGTGTACGCAAGATTTATTGTCTGATCCTTTTTTAAAAAAAAAAATCACACCGGAGGAAAAAAAAAACAAAACGGGAAACTTAAACTATTTAATAATGTTATTCATGATAAGTGAAATATAAATGAAGGAGCTCATTTATAAGTGAGGTAGAGTGCGTGAAGATTATTCTATCTGCTGCCTCAAGGTTTTTAAAGTGTAAACAATTAAAATAGATAAAACTATATGGGCGCTGATAAAATAGTGTATAATGTAAACAATATACGAAGAGCAGGTTCCCTTATAAGGGAACAGTTGCACTTTATAAGGGAACCTGCTCTTCATATATTGTTTTTACACTATACATTTTATCAGCGCCCATATATTTAATGTAATTCATGTGTTTATGCTTTAGCAGACCCCAGTGCAACCCTTGATGCAAGTTGATTGCACCGCGTCAGCTTTCTTAACCATAGTAAATACAAATGGCCAACTGGTCATTATGAATTGAAAGACCATTTGTTTTCTGATGAGGAATGACGTGTAATTACAGTTTATAGGCAACACTGAAATATTTTACTGAGATTTACAGCTCTTTCTGACCCCTCATACCATGGCTAGTTATACTTTGGCCTCCTTTACTAAACCACCAACACTGAAAAAGACTTGAGATGGTTGTATACATGTGTTAAATACACGATCCTTATTTTTGGCGACTGGTTTGAACTGTAGTGGATGATGGATGACAAACCCCCATGAGTTACAGATGGTTTTGAACCACTTATCCTCCAGAAGATTTACCCCCTTCATGACAAGGCTATTTTTAGCGATATGGCACTGCGTTACTTTACCTGACAATTGTGCGGTCATGCAACACTGCACACAAGACGTATGTAAATTTTACCTACAAATAGAGCTCTCTTTTGGCGGTATTTGATCACTAATGCATTGTTTTTTGCACGATAAACAAAAAAACAAAAAGTCTTCCCATAAAAACCTTTTCTCTGAGGTTCACTGACAGACACCACTCATGTCTTCTTAGACCCTTGGGCTTTTGTTGCTCTCTTCAGGAGTAGGACTAGGCGGTAAACAATTTTGGCCCCAGAGGGTATACCATCACTTCCTGCTATAGGACTTCATTCTGTAACAAGCAGTGTCAAAAGAATACATACCAACCCAACAGAGGGGCGGGTGCTGTGTCCGTCAGTGAACCTCAGAGAAAAAGATTTTACAGTAAGACAAAAATCAAGTTCTTTAGTTCACTGACAGGCACAGCTCCGTATCTTCTTAGACCCTTGGGATGTCCCAAAGCAGTGTCAATATGAGGGGTGGGAAAAAACACAGCAATAGGTATAATTCCCAACAAGGGCTAAACCTAGCCAACCAGGTAAAACAGGAGCGCAACAAGGCAAAAAAAAAAAAAAAGGATGATGATGATGATGGATGGATGGATGGATGGAGGAGGAGGGAGGAGGGAGGACGACGACGACGTAGACCCAGTGGGCTGACTCGCGGTGGCCAAAACCATCTCAGACTCTGAGAAGGCAGAGGATACAGGTGAAGGCGGGGGGTACTTCTTGCTAGGCTGCCTTTGCAGGGCCATATCAACCTTAGACACAAGTGACTGCAAGGCCGCCGTCGTGGCCACCAGGGCAGACTGAGACCCAGAGGGTCCCGTAGCTTTAATGAGTGGATCAGGTGGTGATACACGCTCCAGGAGGCTCAGTGTTTTAAATTGGAGACGCACTGTGCACAAAAAGACTTTTTTTCTCTTGAAAAACCCCCGCACACCACTCAGAGCACCACAAGAATCAGCGCACCCGCGGCGCTGGATAAAGCAGAGGCAGGATCGTATACCCAAAGACTCACCACCCCAGAGATGGAGAGTGCCAAACAGCCTACCACACTGCGATCAAAGAGGAAGCGCTGACACTGACACTAGAGGACCCTGCAGCACAGCAATGGACTACAAGAAAATGGCTACTGGAGTGCGCAAACATGGCCGCTGAAGCCAGTGAAAACCATCCACGGCAAAATGGCGGCGCCGCGCGGGAACCCACGGAAATAATAGTCCATCAGGACATGAGTTTTGTTTGGGTACAGTGTTGCATGACCATGCAATTGTCAGTGTAACAGTAATTGTCAGTACTGTATTGTAAAAAATAGTCATGTTATTAGGGGAGGTAAAACCTGTCTGAAATGGTTAAGCAGCAGAGATGTGCTGCTGCTAAGTAAACGGCATTCTCAGAGGAGACCGCTCTCCGCAGTACCTCACACTACACCTCATACTAATATAATACTGTATATAAGCACAAAATTATAGTATAGTATACATACAGCAGGTAAAATAAGTATTTATCAAGTCACCATTTTTCTAGGCAAACATTTCTATTGCTATCGACATTACATTTTCACAACGTCGGTAACAACCTATGCAATCCATACATGCATAGAAACCAAAACAAAGAAGTTCAGAAATTAAGTTATGTGTAATAAAATGGAATGACACAGTGAATATAGTATTGAACACACTAAATTTAATACTTTGTACAAAATCCTTTGTTTGTATTGACAGCTTCAAGACGCCTCCTGTATGGAGAAACTAGTCGTATGCATTGCTCAGGTGTGATTTTAGCCCATTCTTCCACACCTTCCTTCCAGGATATGAAGTTTGCCAGTACCGTAAAATCATTTCTCTTATGTTCATTGACGGACACAGCTCCTGATCTTAACCACTGAGTTACACTGCCCCCTACAGGAGTAGGACACTAGGCATAGAAAAGCTCTGGCTATGTGCCTATGGGCAGTCCCGGAAGGTATACTCCCTCTCTGCGCTATAGGTACTCAGTTTTGTTACAAGCAGTCAGAATTATTACAACTCCACAGAGGGGTGGGTGCTGTGTCCGTCGATAAACATCAGAGAAATGGATTTTACGGTAAGTTAAAAATCCCATCTTCTCTTTCGTTCATTGACACAGCTTCTGATCTTCTTAACCCTTGGCATGTCCCAAAGCTCTGTTAAACGTGAGAGGTGGAAACAGCGAAAAAGAAATTCCCAAGTTAAAACTATAGCCAACCAGGTAAACAGGAGCTCAAACAACTGGAGCCCACCTGAAAAGAACAATACACCCTCGAAGAGGACCAGGTCCTGCAAACAGCAGCCTGCAAAACTTTGCGGCCAAAAGCAAGCATCCGCAGAAGCCAACACATCCACTTTATAGAACTTTGTGTAAGTGCGCCGTCGACCAGGTGGCCACCTTACAAACCTGCATCACTGACGCCCGATGACGGAAGGCTTAGAGCATCCGAGCAGAATGCGCCTTGACAGGGAAAGGAGGAACCTGACCCCATGATACATTTGGACGGAACATGCTGAGATTTGTGATGCGCTTTCAATAATTGGAACTTTGGGAGTATAAAAGGTACCATGTTTTTATATAATAATTTATCTCAGGATAATGTACTAATTCGGTGCGCCCTCTGTTTTTGTATGGTTGCAGTGTTGTAGACTTCCAAGTCTGAGGGCAGCAAGACGGTGGTTATCCGGTTTCAAGTATAATGAAGATCTTAACATACCCATCTGGAGGGGCCATTTTCCCAAGCGCAGGAGGCATTGTTTGTGACTGTTGTAAGTCTTGATGGAATAGGCCTGACCTGACGTGAAGAACCACCAAGTAAGGTGAATGACAGGAAAAAGCCGCAAAATCTGACATCTTGCACCCAGAGGTGATAGCCACCAAAAAGGCCACCTTCTGGGACAGCCTAAGCAGGGGAATCTCCTGAAGGTTCTCAAAGAGGCGTCTGGAGGACTGAGAGCACCAATATGAGGTCCCAAGGAAGTAACTGAGACCGCACTGGAGGAGCAAAGTGCCAACCTCCCTAAAGAAAAGTATGCACAAGGGAGTTTGTGGCCAAGGGGCGTTAAAAGAAGACCGCTAAGGCCGGCACCTGGCTCTTGATAGTACTCAAGGCCAGTTTCTGCTTAACCCCCTGTTGAAGGAAGGTCAAGAGCCGAGCCACCGAAAAAGAATGAGTACGAACCCCAGAGACTCACACCCGCAATGTACATCTTCCATGTACAATGGTAGATCTTCCTAGAAATAGATTTCCTGGTTTTAACAGCATTGGAATCACTGATTCAGATAAACCTCTATCCCTCCGCACCTGGCGTTTAACAGCCAAGCTGTCAAAGCCAGCACCTGTAAAGCAGGATGGAAGATTGGTCCTTGGGACAGCAGATCCTCCCTGAAAGGAAGCTTCCATGCAACGTCAGCGACCAGCTGCACCAGATCGGCATATCAAGTCCGGCGTGGCCAGTTCGGGGCCACTAAGATGACCAGAATTCCTTCTGCCTCGATCCTGCATAGAAGTCTTGGCAGAAGCTTGAGAGGAGGAAAGGCGTAAAAAAATATATATAAATCAGACAAAACTGACCCCACGGGGCCACCAGTGCATCTTCAGAGTAGGCCAGAGGATCCCAGGACTGAGCCACAAACCTCTGCACCTTTATGTTGAGCCAACATATCCATCTCAGGGATGCCCCACCGGAGACAATGATGAAACTCCTCTGGATGAAGGGACGAGTACTCCCCTTGGTCCATTGCCTGCCGACTGAGGTAATCCGCCTGCCAGTTTTCTATCCCGGGAATGTGTAAAGCAGAGAGGGCTGGAACGAACCGTTTTACCCACCTTAGAATGCTGGCTACCTCCAGAGCCGTCAGGACACTTCTTTTGCCCCCCCCCGGTGATTAACATAAGTCACGGCCGTGGCATTGTTCGATTGAATGCGCACTGGACATCCCTGAAGATGATCAGTCCAATGTTCCAGGCACAGTCTGATTGCTCTGAGTTCCAAGACATTGATCGGTAGTCTGGACTCTTCCAGTGTCCAGATCCCCTGAGCACCATTTTTGCAGAGGACGCCTCCTCAGCCAAAAAGGCTGGCATCCGTGGGGACCACCGCCCAATACAAGGGGAGGAAAGATTTACCCAGCCAATAGCACCAGAGAACGAAGCCACCATATCAGGGACCCTTTCATTCCCCGGCTCAGCCGGATCCGACTGTCCAGAGACTGCGGAGTCTTGTACCATTTGGCCAGAATCTCTTTGCAGGGACCTTGTATGGAATAGGAGGCGTCTTGAAGCCTGGAAAGGTAGACACCATAAGGCCCAGCACCAGCATGCAAGTCTGGAGGGATAACCATCTGCTGGACAGCAGGAGATAAATCGCAGCCTGCAGTTTCTGGAGGTTGTTTAGAGGAAGGAGCACTCTGCCTAAGGCCGAATCCTCACAGGAAAAAAAAATAAATCTAAAAAAGGTTTTTCCCAGGACCAGAGATCCCAGCAAGGAACTAGGTACCTATAGCAGAGAGAGGGAATATACCTCCCTAAACTGCCCATAGGAGTAGCCAGACTTTTCCTGCCTAGTGTCCTACTCCTGTAGGGGACAGTATAACCCAATGGTTAAGAAAATCAGGAGCTGTGCCTATATCAATGAACGAAAGTGAAAACAGCCCCGCCCCATGATGTTCCTACCCCCCAAACTTCACTATTGGTATGGTGCTTTTGGGGTGACGTGCAGTGCCATTTGACCTCCAAACATGGCGTGTATTCTGGCATCCAAAGAGTTTAATTTTGGCCTCATCTGACCAGATTATATTCTCCCAGTATGTCATAGGCTTGTCTAAATATGCAGCAAACTTTAAACAAGCTTCAATATGCTTTTTCTTTAGCAATGGAGTCTTGCGTGCTGAGTGTGCATACAGGCCATAGTGGTTGAGTGCATTACTTACTGTGTTCTTTGAAACAAATGTACCTGCCAATTCCAGGTCTTTCTGAAGCTCTCTATAAGTGGTCCTTGGCTTTTGGGACACCTCTTCTGTAAATCCTTTTCACTGCGGTCTGAAATCTTGCGAGGAACACTTGGTCGTGGACGGTTTATGGTGGAATTACGTTATTTCCCTTCTCGGATTATGGCTCCAACAGTGCTCACTGGAACATTCAGAATTTTAGAATTTCTTCTGTAAGCAATGTCATCAGTAGGTTTTGCAACAATACGGTTGCGAAGGTCTTGAGAAAGCTCTTTGCTTTAACCCATCAAGAGATTTTTCTTGTGTGACACCTTTTTATAGGCAATCAGTTAAGACTGAAGCAGCGGAGATTAATTTGCACTGCCAAGGGGCAGGATTGCTTTCCAATTCCTGATATCAGTTGGGGTCTTGGCTTTCCATGCCTTTTTGTACCTTCCATCCTTCATGTGTTCAATACTTTTTCCCTGTGTCATTCCAATATTCTTCTTACACAAAACGTAATTTCTTGCATGTATGGATTGCGCGGGTTGTTACCGACATGTGGTAAAAATTCATGTCAATAGCACCTTTAGAAATATATTTACCTAGATAAATGGTGACGTGCTCTCTCTCATTCGCGGAATATATGTATTCTGCTGATCTCAGTTTTATAAACTAATAATCGGAGATGAACTGAGATCATCAGAATTGCAGCTCATCTCGGTTTCATAAATGGACACCTATAGCATCTACAGGCTACCGAGTGCAGTCATACCAGTTTATATATTTGCATTACAATTACAGGCGTTGGTATAATACTAAAAAGGAAAAGTAATCTCTCTGCGCTTAAGAGATCAGACACATCAGAAATAGATTCATTATATTGAATCTCACAACATGCACGATTTTGGAGATGCATATATGATTATACTTAACCACCAACTTAA